>NC_057806.1:39352931-39575341 GCF_018294505.1 Triticum aestivum | reverse complement strand
TAGAAAATATGTTTAGTCATGTTTAAATTATTAGAAATTGTTTTATTTTAGTTTTAGACAGATTAGTAATTCTGCTATAAAATGAGTTAGGATTATTTTATTTTAGTGATTCTTTTTGTCACTACTTTGTTTTGACCTTACATAACCTTAGGAATTTATTTGGGTATATTAGATTCAATAAAAAAATAGTTTTAGTCAAAATCATGTGTTTCTTGTTTATTTAACTAGCTACAGTTTTCCTATTGTTCTAGTTAGTAAATTATTTTTATTTTTACTATGTTATAGTTTATTTTTGAGTAGTTTCTGTAGTTTTAGGACGTGAACTTTTATTTACAATAAATAGAAGTTTTTTTATTTTATTTGTTTTCTTGCTAGGATTGTTTTAGGCATAAAAGGAGTTTTATAATAGCTTTTAATGTGATTCTTTTTGCTCCTAGTTGCTTGATGAATTCTTTTCTGTTAATTAGCAAAAACCCATGCTTAGGTTCTGTTAAGAAAAATTTTGTTGTGCAAAACTATTTTCTTGATTGTTGTTTGATGTGGTGAGAAGATTGATTTGGATTTTTTTTTCGAGTTTTCTTTGGGTTTTGATTCAATTGTTTCATGAGTTATGTTGATATGCTGTTATGCTAGGTGATCATATGTTGTATGCTTATTTTGATTGTTGTTTGTCTCGGTAGAATTTCCGGAGTGTGAAGCTTGCTACCACGAGTCCCTAGCTTTCGAAGATCGTCAGCAAGGCAAGTTCACTTTGACCATGCTTTCATACCTATGTTTTATTGCATTTAGTGTCATCTTCGCAACAATCCCTCCAGTAGTGATATCGAATTCTTGTAGTTGATTAGTATGCATGAGGTAGGAACCCATCACCCTGTTACCAAGCCCGGGACGTTATTTATTTTAATGCTACGCTATAGTAGACGGGGTTTGGTATGAGTGCTCGAGAGTGGTGTGAAGAAGGAGGACTCTACGTCAATGACGACAACTCCATGATGGCATCTGCAAGGACTGCATTTTCAAGGCCTCAAGACTTCAAGACTCGAGACAAGAATTCAATACACACTACTGGGTGAAGGACGGTTGACGGGCACCCTGGAGAAACCAGTGGTTGGCCGGGATGCATGGAGAAGCGCCATGACATCTTGCGGAAAGCTTCACCCAGACTCAAAGAGACGGAAGAATACTTCATGCCCGGAAGCTTACCTGTGCAACCGCAAGTCACTATGGGCTCTGGCTTGGTTGACCTTAGTTGTGACTCTGGCTGGGACAGTGCTAGCAGATGTAGAACTACGGTAGGATTGGATGAGCACCGGACAGTGGTCAGAGGAACTCTTCGGAAGACCATGTTTCGGTCATCTTGTTCTCAAACACCCTGAAGTGCGAGAACGTAAAGAGAGGGATCGAATCTTGCGGGTAAAGTGTACAAACCTCTGCAGAGGGTTTAAACCTAATCGATTAGCCGTGTCCCCGGTTACGGACAATTTGAGCCTCTGGACTTGGATCTATCTCGGAACTCTCAACACCGGACTGATAACTTAATTGTGGGCAACTTATGATGATTTTGGGCTATGAGACATCGGTTGGCGGAACCATGTCATGATAGAAAACTCCATAGTACAGACTTCATTTATTCCTTTGATGTAGGGAAAACAAATCAGCTTTTACGCAAACAAAATTCAGATACAGAGCCACAAAGCCATAATGCATATAGTATAGTTTTATCATCTGTTCTTTTTATTGTGATCTTGCCGGTACATTCAATGTACTGACCTACACGGCTGCAACGTATCATGTTGCAGATATTTCCTCGACGAGTAAGAATTGCGATACAGGGTTACGGTCTACACTCAACCTGCCGATGGCGTTGATGGGACTCCACACCCGTTTGATTGTTTCCGCTGAGTATTATGAGGTATATATCATTTTACGTTATTTATACATGTGATTGCACTTTGATATATACATTGATGTACTGTGTGTGCCAGCATACTGATCCAGGGATGGCACAGTAACACAGAGGCTTGACCGTCTGAGGTCGGGTCGCTACACCTACTCAGCCGCTCCTCCCACGCACACACTAGCAGCCTGTTTATCAGCGACGGTTACTGCGGGGGCAGAACATTTGAGTTATTTGATACAGTGAGACTAGGCTTTTCGCTTCCATTTGTGGAGGTGTAATGGATCTCGTCGAACTTTGTTAGTAGTTCCTTCTTTATGAATGAGATGAAGCAAAGCTTTTGCCTCCGTTTCAAAAAAAATACGGCAAGAGGAATTTCTTTTATAGTAGAGCCGATAATGGAGTGAAGTCCATGCATGCAACACCACAAGCTACAGAGTAGTAGTAGAGCACTTTATGTACAGAGCCATATTGATAGTTCCCAATGCCCCGCCAGGCTTTTCCGGCTCCTCGGGCTTAATTGGGAGGCGCTAGTTTAAATATGCTACTAGCTGGAAGCTGCAAGCGAGGTGCGGCTAGGGCGAGCACGTGAGCCACGGGATGCTGGGAAGGAAAACCCGTTCACGTGGCTAGGCTCTCCAGTGCACCCAGATTGTGGGGCCGCACATCTGTTTGACTTCAAAACTCAAACTACCCATGTAAAATATTGGTTCGCAGCGAAGTGTAGTAGTACTATTTTTTTAAAAAAGGCCGTCGTGCATTCGGCCAGGATCGAACCCACAAAACAAGGTATACACTCCCGCGACCACTAGTAGTACTTGTTGGAGTACAACGCAACCTAGAATTGCCTTTTGTCGCTAGTAGTACGTACATTGTTCCTTACAAGAAACCCCTAAGAGCATGGTTAATAGTATAGCCAGCTGCTGGCTATAAGCCAGTGCCATGTCATCTACAGCCCATCTTATAGCCAACATGTAGTAGTAGTTTATTTCTTATAGCCCGCTGACTCAGTTGTATTGTACTTGCTCTAATAATGCAAGAAACCACTAAAATGCCAAGAAACTACTACCACTTGCATACGTGGCAGACTTAAGATAAGACTACCTTATCAACCATTGTACATTCTCTTACCAACAAAAATCCTCGAGTGACCTCCTACCTCCGGCCCGTCCACCTAGTCATCCTCGGCCATGGGACGCAGCTACCACCGCCGGCAGAAGGCGAGGTCAAAACCGCCGGCGGTGCGGAGCCCATGTTGCGGCAGCCCGGATGCCAGCTCCATCCGGCACTCGCGGCCGCTAGTTAGCCAAGATAGCTCCGTCCAGCTGCTTTTCTGCAAGGTTTGCTAGCTAGATTGGCAAGGCAGCGCGACGACTTGCTCGCGGGCGCCGCGCTAAGGCCAGCCATCTGGCTCGAGCGAAGGCCAGCGCGGTGGCTTGCTCGCTCATGAGTCACGCTCGGGCCTGCCTGCCAACCCGTGCGGAGGCCAGCGCGGCATTCGGCCCGTTCGGCGGAGCGGCAACCAACTCGCTCATCACCGGCGCCACCGACGAACATGCATCAGTACTGTTTGAAGTAATGTTCAGGAAAAATAATGATTTGAGGGGGAATAACAGGATAGAAGGTCAGATGTGGGTCTCTCGTGTCAACGGTCAAACAAAATGTGTTGGTTTAAGCTGCCTCGTCAGCACGGACATGTGGGCCAACCCTGTCATAAATGGGTTTAAATGAACCTAATCGGTAGGAGTACTAGGTAGTTTTTGGCGTGGATTAAGAAATTTTGGGTATCTTTTTGTTATTTTTTGTACAATAGATTCCTCGTAGGGCTGGTTGAAAGTGGTAGTTTTTTGTTAAATACTCTACATATTGTAAGTAGGAGTGAAAGTTAAGCTTTGGAAGCCAATAAGCAAGGCTAGTTACATAGTGCATATGTGTACATGATTGAAAGTAAATATCAACCATGAGTGACTAATATCTTGATGGAAAACTCGAAACTATGGAATACTAGGAAAAGAAATGCATGGTTGGAAATACTAGCAATGTTCATGTCCATTGCAACAAATCATAATTAGAATAATACTTATTTACAAACTTGGTACAAAACACTCTAATTTTGATATACATATGTCACTAGAGATATATTATGTTTCAATTAGAATATATTCCTTGGGCTGTTTTGGTGAGGTCAGGGAGGGATGTGGTTGGTTTTAAGATACTAATTATGGGTTTTTCTACAAATTGGTAGACAAGTGGGATGTTGGTGAGAAAAGGCAACAACTTACCTCACAATCGTTAGATGTAGATCTAATGGTCAGAAATGACGGATGGCAGACACACCAGCATCACCAACTTAGTCTTGTGTAGGAGTACTAGCAAGATCCGTGCATTGCACGGAACATCAAGATGCATTTTTTTATAAAACACTTGTTGTGATTGACCCTTGCAGGAGTAATCCCATGTGTAAAAACTAATGATATCTCAAGAAATATGACATAAGGTGAAGAGGAGTGGGGTGTGGTGGTGGTTGGTGGTCGAACTGAGCGGAGGCATGGGGATTAACGATGCCGGCAGCGGCCACCAGGCCAGTTTGTTCCAGAGGCTTCCTTTCTTAATTGCTCAACAATGAGGTTTGTTGGAGATACGGATGAACGAGGGAAGGCCTTGTCTGCAAATGTGGAGAGGGGTGCGGGTATCTTTTAGTTTAATTTCCATCCATCAGATATAGATTGGACGGTCTATATTGCAAGATGGCACACGTACCATTATCACCAACTCGGTTTTTTATAAGAGAAGAAATATAAGTATGGAGATACAAACGTATTATCGATACTTGCTTCCGTAAACTAGCATCTACATTATATTCAACGCCTCAGCATGTGGGTCCTTAGCATAATGACTTCTCGACTATGTAAAACGAAGATTTTCCCGTCGCCGACAAGGAGGGGGTGAAGGCGGCGCGCTTTTTGGCTTGCTCTAGTCCTAGTAGTCATACTAGGTGGTCTAAGCACGTGTAGATTTATTCTTTTTCACGTCTCATGTTCGCCGTACTGCCACGACTGTTCATGAATAGACGGTAAGTTATTCACGGGGAAACCCTTGTTGAGCGTGTTTGCGAGAGAGAGAGAGAGAGAGAGAGAGATTGTGCGTGTGTGATATGTTAGAGACTGAGGCAATGATAACAGATTCTTTTTGTCTATGTGTGTGGAGGATAGAGAGAGACATGTACATGGGGCTTTGTGTTGTGTAATGTGGAGACACATATACATAATTAGAGAGTGAGTGTGTGAGATACACATGCAGACATGAGGAGAGATGAGGATCCAGGTAAATGGGTGTTTGTGTGTGTCTGTGTGTGTTTGTGCACACGTTTGTGTGTGAGAGGGAGAGAGTGTATGTGGAGTAGAGAGACCACTGATGATGTAAACCTAGTATAAGGGAAGGGGGAATGGTGTGACATGTGTAGTAGTGAGATAGCACAGGTGCGGGTGGGGGGAGCAGACTATTTGGAAGAGACATCGAGTGTGTGTGTGGGAGAGGGGTGTGAGAGCAAGAGAAAGAGAGAGCTAGCGACGGAGATAGAGAGAGAGAGGAAGAGAGGGGGCGAGAGGGGTCGTTTGTGTCCACAAATGGCGTATAGATAGGGAGACAATGTTGATGTTGTCCGAAATTGGCCTATGAACGGAGACGCAAGGGAAGCGAGTCATCGTGTGTGTGATAGGGACTTCATGAGAGAGCTAGAATAGATGGTGTGGAGAACAATGTGCGAAATTGAGAACGATTATACATTAGGGAGCTATGCAAAGAGTCACGACATATATGTATACAGGGAAGGAGCTGGGGCGGGTCCGCATGTGGGAGAGATAGAAAGAGGAGAGTGGTGCACAAGGAGACAAAGTGTGCTTGTTTGTAGTGGGGCTGGTGTGTGAGGTGAGTGCGCGAGAACCACATAACTAGGGAGATAGACGTTTGGGGGCGACGTTTTGGGTGTATGGGAAATATACACTCTACATAGTGCGTGTGCTTGGGTAAGAGAGATAGCGGGAGACCTAGAGAGTGAGGGAAGAGATGTGTGCATGCCCGAGAGACAAAGTGATAGAGACCTATGTTGGGGTCCGGACTTTACAAGAGAGAGGGGTGTTAATGTGCTCGTCTGTTGGTGTTTGGGGGAGAGAACGACTTCTCTATATGTGTGTGGGGGGGGGGGTCGACTTCAGATAAAGAGTGAGGTGTCTATATTTGAGGGACTTTAGCGTAATTGAGATATTGTGCACTCATGGTTGATCAATTTGTTAATTTGTTTCACAGTTTGTACTATGAGATAACCATACTTTTGAACATGCGTGATATACCTTGATGTACCAGAATTACAAACCTAATATTGGAATTTTGGAATTCGACTCCATCATTAGCTTTTGTAATTCATTTAAACGGAGGTACATTTTTAAGCCGGGATTTCGTGATTTCAAATTCATATATCAAACCTAGAGATATACACATACGGGCATGTTCAAACTTTATAATCATCCACTTTATTCATACACATACACATTTTTGCTTTTGTCATCATATTTAGGATAAACACATTTGGAATTTCATTTGAATTGGACCGTATGATGGTATTTGCTTGTAGTAGCTCAATGATCCATATTTGAATTGAATGGACAATCTAAGTTTTGAGTTGGAGACATTGATTTTCAAAACTTGCACATTTTTATGCGTGCAAAACAAACAAATTGTCGGCCATGATATCATAGTCGGTCGTACGAGAGCAGAATACTTATAATTTTAGGCGCCAAAAGCTTTCAAACTTCCCGCTCACATCAAAATATCACGCGCCCGAAAGTTTAGCCATGCGATATTCCTGTTTTACCCCTACCACATGAACGGAAAAGGGCTGCTTTGGTAACTCCATTGTTTTCCCCTCTTTGCCCCCAACATTCTTCCCCAGAGCCCCTCCCCTTCCCCTCCCCGACCCCCCCAACCACGACAAGCCACTGAATCTAGTCCTCCGCCGCAGCGGTGGACCTCACACCCCGCCGGATCTACCTTCCGCACCTTGGAACCCCCAACTGCCAACTCACCACTTCACTGGAGCCGCTTCAGCGACTAGCTTGTCCACCGCTCCAGATCTCCTTGACCGCCATCATGGTCCACCGCACAGGATCTGCTTAATCGGCACCCTCGTCCACCACAGCGTAGGCCCTTCACTGACTCCCTTGTCCGCCCCTTCACTGGCCCTTCATACAAGCCCTTGTCCGCCGCAACAGATCCGCCTCACCGAAAGCACTGTACAATGCGCCTGCCGAAGCCTTCGTCCACTGCACCGGACCCGCTCCACGGATGCCATATTCAACTCCACCGGCCCTGCTTTACCGATGCCGCAGCCTCATCAGGTTATTTCAATTTGTACTCCTTCGGTTTTTCTCTTTATCGTGCAACTGTTCACCTACCACAGATGAGCTTTCTTGTATGTCGACAGGCGCCGCAACAGTAGCACTGGAGCCGCTTCAGTGACGGCGACAGCCGGCCCAAACTCAACCGCAACACGAGCACCATCGACGATCATTAGCTATCAAGTATGACAACGATACCCATACGCCGCCGAGAATCAGGTACTATTATCCAACGGCCGGCGCCTACGTTCACTTTCCTAGCATAAGCACCGCACCTTTGAATTTCTTCAGGGCATCATTCAGTTTTTCATGAGACACGTTATTCTGCTTGCACCTGTAGGGCCATACTTCTGGCAGTGAACATGTTACATGTGCTAAATTACATACCAGTGCACATATAGTTAATATGCTTTAGTTTTGTTCTGATGCCACCTGTTGGTTCCATTAGACTGCTTAATGTTCTCTATACTTAATTACACATCAGCAAACTAGCATGTGGTTCCGCTGCTTTTTGTTCATTTTACCCTATATTTTTCTGATGCTAGCTATTACATCACTGCTCCGAGCCTCTATTCATTACTTGTTTGTGTGTTCTTGATCTTCCCAAGTTGCATGACTAATTTGATGCTTCTATTAATTATGGAGCTGCCAACCCCATCAAGAAAAATATTTGTTCTTTTGGGGTCGGCACCTCGAACAAGCATAAAAATAGAGGGAAGCAGATATACTCCCTCCGAGTCTATTTACTCTACGCATAACTCTTGACCCGCATACCAAGGAGGGCACTGGTTTAATTTTTCTGGACTAATTTGCCAATTAATTAGGGCAGAGGCGGATGGGGTGGGGCACAAAAGGAAACCAACGCTAGGAATCGGCAACACGCAGACTAATACGAGAAAACTGAGAAAAAGTTATACGCAAAGTAAAAAGAGTCGGAGGGAGTATCGTCGTGTATGCACACACCCTTCTTTCATTAGTTTAGATGAACCATTGATGATAAATTCGGACCAGTGCATGCGATTAAAATTAATTTTACCTAAATAGATGGTGTAGAATAAACTACAACAACTAGATTTGCAACCACGGGATGCTGACGATATCTTGAAAGAACATTGCAACAACAGCTAGGCTTCATAGCAACATATGGTAAGCCAGTGTGTTTTAGTACATGTGAAATGTAATGCGAGTGGGCTGCTTTCTTGGCTTGTGCCCTCAATGTGTAATCCTACCGAATTACAAATAGTTCAGTTGTCTGCTTTGCTGTATTGCTTGATTCGAATGCTTATTTGTTGTTACGCTATACCCGAGTTGGCCAATATGTCAGCAGTGCCTGCTATACTATCGTAAATAAATGCATGCCTATTTCATTTGAGTCCTTAACTTTTCATCTCAAATTCATCACAAGACTGTCTTCGTAGTCTATATGAGGCCACACTATTAAGTGCTTTCTCAGATTATTTCAACTTCTTAGATGCCTTAGCAACTTAAATATAGCAGTTGTACACTCCCTTTCAACTAGGGATGTCAACTGGGTCTGGTTTAATCCCGATTAAAGTCCACTAGTGGTATGATAGTTCAAAAGAGTTTTTGTTTTTTTGAGGAAAATGAACTAGGGAGGTAGCAAAAACTAACTAGATGGGACTGGCGGATTTCGTTTATTTGCCACTTACATCCCTAGTTTCATCTTACCATTTTAATTTCTTTTCGGCTGATGCTGCTTCGAACCAATTAAATATAGTTTGCCATGCTCGGCAATAATTCGTCCGTCGTTTACCATGTAAGCTTACTGCCTGGATCATACGATAACTATCTCTTACTAATGTCCAGCGGAAACCTTTCAGGATGCCGTTCACAGTAGGACACAATGTACAACCCCAGAATCTATTTGTGGAAGCAGTGCGCCATCCATGTTACCAGATGGTAGCAGTTCAGAGGCAACACCGCCAGAGAGCAGTCTGAGCACAAATATCATAGTGCTGAGGCTCTACTAGAGGCGGAAAGAGATGGTGTGGCTGCCATGAATGAGTTAATATTTATCTTGAGGCTGGAAATTACGGAATTAGCGGCACGCATTATGCAAGCAACCCAAGAATTGGAGGAAGTAAGAATGTTGCATTTGAAGACGGAGGAGGTCCTGTTGTTTCTGCTATCTGAAGCCCAAGATAATCCCGGTTCTTCTTTAGATACCAGTTGAAATTTTCATTAGATTATTGTACTTGCATGTTGTGTCATGTCTCTGAATGGATTATGTTGCAAGACCCTCTATGTTGTCCATGTGTTGTAATGATCCGAATTTTTTAGGCGAGGTAATCCTCAGAACTTGTAGGATTGACATAAGGTGAACTGTTTGTCGTGTGAGCATATTGTATTGGATGAAATAACTGTTTGACTCAGAGTGTATCCAATCTACTGAATTCGAAGATCACGACATTTCTAAATCATAATCATATATAAAGGTGGAATAAATCTTTGTTGTGGTTTTGAAGAAATAAATAACAAAACGTATAATTATCTGTGGATATTCATAATCAAATACAAATTGGATTTAAATTTAGTTTGCCAGGTCCCAGGGCAAACGTGAATGCTAATTCTCCCAAGTTTTGAACGAAGCGGCTAAACACCCACTATAATTTGTGGGCTGCTCGAAGCAAGTGTTTGCGAGATGGAAATTACTGTCTACCCCTGACACTTGACATCCTTATCGACAAGATTTACACTGCTGTCTATAGGGGTAGACTAGTAACTTCAATCAGACGTGACACGACGGCCTCTGAGCCCATTCAGACACGGTGGGCACCAAACGTGGGTGGCAAAACACATTTGATTCAAGCTCGTCCGAAAGACATGTGTCTCTTCCTCCATTTCCCCATTCATACACGGTGGGCGGCAAAACAAACTCTCCTCGTCTGAAATCGATGTAGGCTTATATTTTAAATAGGGGCAGATGTGTAACTTCCATCAGACGTGACACAACCGCCCTACTTGTCAGCCCCGTTCATACACCGTGGGCGCCAACCGTGGGCGGCAAAACACCCTCTCCTTGCCCGAAATCGATGTAGGCTAATATTTTAAATAGGGGCAGATGTGTAACTTCCATCAGACGTGACACAACCGCCCTACCTATCAGCCCTGTTCATACACCGTGGGCGCCAACCGTGGGCGGGAAAACACCCTCTCCTCGCCCGAAATAGTTACCGGCAAATATTTGGGAGATGCGAGATTACCGTCCTATCCCCAACCAACGCGATGTCCGAAATTTAAACGGGGGATAAGTTCGTAACTTTCCCCCATTTCAAAGAAGCGCGTCCCAAAGTTTGAGATCCCCCTCCCCTCCATTTCCCTATTCATACACCGTCGGTGGCACGACAACCTCCTCACTGCGGCCAGCCTCCTCCGTCCACCACCCCATCCTCCACCTTGCCACAGACGCTACCCCTACCCCGTCATCCACTGCAAGAAATGGACGTCTCTCATCCATGGCGCTGGACCAGCATCCTTTCATCGCCTCCTCTCGCTTCATCGGCGCCATCGTCCACCTTGCCGTTGCCGCTCCTACGACCGCCTCGTCCACGGCAACAGGATATATCCCCGACCCGGCCGTCTGCCGTCTAAAGTCTTCTTCCCCGCCGCCGACAGCCATCGCACCTGCAACACCCTCAACGTATCAGCATAGGCCTACACGGCGTCGCAAGAGAGGTGGTACTCTTCCATATGTGCTTAATTTATTGATCTCACCCAGAAAATAGACCGTAATTTGTTTACTGTACTTTTATTGTCCGTACCAAATCGTAGTGGCTAGTTGAAAGCAAACATTGGTTGCGAAGTAGCTTTGTCCGGTTTGCACCTTCAAATCCGCTATGGCACGGGCACTATACTCGTAAAGCTTATGGTTTCCCCCCTTTATATTCACTACCATCATCGTAGCTGCTTCGTGTCGTGCTAGCACTGCTCCTCAAGACCTCAACCCAAAGCTTACATGTTGAAATACGAATCTGATATGATGCTCATATCACTAAAATAGAGAGCGTTTAATTGGTCACCTAATGTTCCTATATTCGTTTTGAAAAGCATGTGCGCTACCCACTAGTCCAGCTAGTTCCACTTTCCTGATTTTTCTCTTGATGCTTAGGGTTTTCCCCTTTTATCTACTCTACTATGACCTGCGTAGGTGTTTTTTGTCGTACTAGCATTACTCCACCCTTCAAGCTAAACAATACAACACCCAGAATTCGAAAGCTTAGTTGTTCAAATATGATTGTGATATGATACTGATTAGTTAACTGACACATTTAATTGGTTAGCTAAAGGTCCCACTTGAGTTTCCAAAGGCATGTCGCGACATATAGAGAGACATCATAATTGCATTTCTTTGTCACTTGTTGACCGTACTTTCTTGTCCATACCAAATCTTAGTTGTTATTTCAAAGCAAACAGCGGTTGCTAACTACCCTTTGTGTGGTTTGCAGCTTCAGATCTGCCATCCCAGTGCCACGTTCAACACTGTACTCATCATGCTTATGTTTTCCCCATTTTATGATGACCACAATCAGTCTTCGTGGTTCGTGTCGTAATAGAACTGCTCCACCCATCGAGCTAAACAAGCTTAGTTGTACAAATTCATATATGATATTATTGCTGATATTAGTAAAACTGAGAGATGTTTAATTGGTTAGCTAAATGTTCCTACTTTAGTTTCAAAATGCATGTGAGCCATATATGGAGAGACCAGAAAGAATAGTATTTCTCTGTGCGCTCTGGTTCATCATGGGTGGCCAACCGACATTGTATTAAAAGACTTGTAATATCTTCTCTTCTCTTCTTTAAGATGATACTCTTCTCTTGCGATCGACTGGTCAGGTCGAGTTGTTCTCCCTTAGTATATTTTGAATCTGTTAGGTCAGGTCGACTTGTTCTTCTTTACTATATGTTGAATCTATCATCTGCGAAGTGTCTTCACTTCTGGAGCTCTCATATTTTGAGTAGTAGGCCACATTATATTAATGCACACAACAAATTACAGCATGCATGGCATCTTTTAAAAGAATTGCAGAGATAGCACAAAGGGGTTTACAGGGAGTCAGTATTGGATTAGAATCACTTCTGCATTACAAAGAAAATCTCACTTGTTTTTATGTTTTCATGCATGTCAGATATTGAACATTATCAAAATGAATATGAGAATGGGCGTGATACGTCCATTTTGCATCATGCTTTTATATCGAGAATTATTGCATTATGGACTGTTATTTCACTTTATGTCACAATACTAATGGCTATTCTCTCTTATTTTACAAGGTTTACATGAAGAGGGAGAATGCCGGCAGCTGGAATTCTGGGCTGGAAAAGGAGCAAATATTAGAGACCTATTCTACGCAACTCCAAAAGTCCTGAAACTCCGCGGAACATCTTAAAATAAATAAAGAAAAATCCTCGCCAAAAATGAAGGCCAGGGGGCCCACACCCTTCTCATGAGGGTGGGGGGTGCCCCCCCCCCTAGGGCGCACCCCCTACCTCGTGGGCCCCCTGGTGGCTCTCCGACATCCATCTTCTCCTATATGAAGTCTTTCGATGAGAAAAAAAGAGGGAGAAACTTTTCGGGACGAGACTCCGCCGCCACGAGGCGGAACCTTGGCGGATCCAATCTAGAGCTCCGGCAGAGCTGTTCTGCCGGGGATACTTCCCTCCCGGAGGGGGAAATCATCACCATCGTCATCACCAACGCTCCTCTCATCGGGAGAGGGCAATCTCCATCAACATCTTCACCAGCACCATCTCATCTCCAAACCCTAGTTCATCTCTTGTATCCAATTCTTGTCTCAAAGTCCGGGATTGGTGCTAGTAGGTTGCTAGTAGTGTTGATTACTCCTTGTAGTTGATGCTAGTTGGTTTAATTGGTGGAAGATCATATGTTGAGATCCTATATGCATATTATTACCCCTCTGATTATGAACATGAATATGCTTTGTGCGTAATTACGTTCGTTCCTGAGGACAAGGGAGAAGTCTTGCTATGAGTAGTCATGTGAATTTGGTATTCGTTTGATATTTTGATAAGATGTATGTTGTCTAGCCTCTAGTGGTGTTATGTGAACGTCGACTACATAACACTTCACCATTATTTGGTCCTAGAGGAAGGCATTGGGAAGTAATAAGTAGATGATGGGTTGCTAGAGTGACAGAAGCTTAAACCCTAGTTTATGCATTGCTTCGTAAGGGGCTGATTTGGATCCATATGTTTCATGCTATGGTTAGGTTTACCTTAATACTTTTGTTGTAGTTGCGGATGCTTGCAATAGAGGTTAATCATAAGTGGGATGCTTGTTCAAGTAAGAACAGCACCCAAGCACCGGTCCACCCACATATCAAATTATCAAAGTATCGAACGCGAATCATATGAACGTGATGAAAACTAGCTTCACGATATTCCCATGTGTCCTCGGGAGCGCTTTTCCTATTATAAGAGTTTGTTCTGGCTTTTCCTTTGCTACAAAAACGATTGGGCCACCTTGCTGCACTTTATTTACTTTTGTTACTTGTTGCTCGTTACAATTTATCCTATCACAAAACTATCTGTTACCACTTATTTCAGTACTTGGAGAGAATACCTTGCTGAAAACCGCTTATCATTTCCTTCTGCTCCTCATTGGGTTCGACACTCTTACTTATCGAAAGGACTACGATAGATCCCCTATACTTGTGGGTCATCAGGGCGCACGAGAGGAATATTGCGGAATGATCCACTGCCTAACAAACTTGGCATGGTGGAGGATGGCCTATCTTATTCACCCATCAAGGTGCTTGCTCTAACTTTGCAAAGTTGTATTGGTCGCACATATTTTGCTTCTGACCTCTTGAATTACTTCTATTTTGTTACACCATCTACTTAGTTTAAGCATCATATATGAGTATATGCCATACCTATCCATTTTCTGTACCTATTCCATGTGTCGTCACACTATGTTTTTCCAGTCAAATGTTGTTCTTTCGTAATAGGTGTCCAAAAGGAAGAGGGTGAGTGCAGGTCATCAAGGAGTACAAACTAGGTTTTTGGAAAAGGTAGTGATACCTGTTAAATCAGATAGATCAGCAGCCGCAGAAAACACAGGCCCAACTGTACCACACTTTACCCCTACTCCAGTGTCCAAACCCCTATTAGAACTGCTGGGAGCCCAGCGTCAGGTACTGTCTATGATATCAATTCAAAATTTCAACTCCTAAATTTCTGCTTGTGCCTTACCTTCTCTCTTGTATGAAAACTAATTTCAGATGAATCTCCTTGCTCAAAGGATCATACGATCTCAAAACAATAATGGGCTCTGCATTGCTCTTGTCAGTACCTCTCTTCCTTTTGCCTTGTAATGCTATACTTAATTAATTGCTATTTGATTATGTATCATCAGTCTGCACCTGAGCTTCATTATCCTCTGTTTCTTCCAATATTATTTGATCTATATTTACTCTTTGCAAAATGTAGAATAATGGCAACGCTTATCAAGAATTTTCTTTGGAGAATTTATTGAATTATCCTTCCATCAACATGGAGAAGGGCTTTGTCCAGCCCGTGTTAACATGTAATGTAAGTTCATCCTTCTCAAGCCTTCAAACTTTGTTCTAGTATAGATTTGGATAGGCATCATTTCCTCCACTGTTGTTTGCTTTGCTGTTTACATCTGATTGGGTGTTTGCAACAACTACCAGTTTCAAATTGTAGTTGTAAAAACATGTTCGTTATGCAGAACAGATCCATTTATTTGCTTATATAATTGTGAAACCTGTTATGTGTCTCCTTGTTTCTCTTTCAGACTCGAATCTCTTACGCCAGGCAGAACTTTAGGGAAGATAGTGAGCCAAACCATCTTGAGGATAGCGAGATGACCCCAAGGTCCTGTCTTGATGAAGACACTGAGTTGAAGCTACTCACCAGCAGGTGTGAGACAACCTCTGTGCAGTCCCTGCCTCAATCAGTTCGACTTCTTCAGTCTCAACTTAAAGCAGAAAGGCTTGCTTCAGCTCAGCTCCGACTTGAAGTCAAAGATGCAATGAAGATGTCAGAGGACTTCCGTGCGCACCATCATGCCTTAAATCTAGTGTTGATGCATCTATCATTGACACAACTGAGGTCTACTCAGCTTCTTCAGCTGTTTGGGGGGCGACCTGGCCAGGCCTAGTGCCTTCTGAAGTGCTCTCAGTTTTGTATATTCTTTTGTCGGCGCGTTTATTTGCACTAGTGGCGAACTTTGATGCCCAGTGGATGTAATATGTGTGATAGCCATGATAGCCTAGCGTAAGTTGCTTGCTTATTTATTTCCTTGTTGTCTTGTTTATTTGTTTGCTTCTTGTCATTGCAGTTCTTTTTTCGCGGTTTGCTAGTGGCTGCGATAACCTATTTTTTAAAACTAGGCCACAATAACCATGGGCTAATATTTACTGTAGTGACACTGGGCCTCCTACGGGCCGTAGAAACAGTGGGCCTTCTACAGGCCGTAGAAACAATGGGCCTTCTATGGGCCGTAGAAAGAATGGGCCTTCTACGGGTCATATCATCAATGGGCCTTATACGGGCAGTATGATCGATGGCCAAACATCGGCCAATAACAGGCTGCATTATGGCCGTAAACGGGCTAGAGTTGGAATCGTCCGTTCATGGGCCGACCTAAACGGGCCATCGTTAATAGGCCGTATTTGATGATGCTATGAAAGACGGCCCAACGTATAAACGGACCACAAACTGACCGACTGTAACCATGGGCTGAATTTGGCCCACAAGCAGAAAATGGCAGTAACGGGCCGTAAGTAAACGAATGCTGGAAATGAGCCCAAGAATAAATGGGCTCTGAGAAGGCCGAAAGATAGCATGGACTGGAAACGACCCAACGGAATAACTGGCCGTTAGTGGGTATAAAGTAATACACTGTTCATTATGGGCCAGTTTCACCACGGGCCGTTAATGGGTGTAAAGTGATACACTATTCATTACGGGCCAGTTTCACCACAGGCCGTTAGTAGGCCAAGAGTTACATAGGGCCTCATATGGGCCGAAAGACGTCATGGGCCATACATGGGCCAGAAGTGAAACGGGCCAGAATCATATTGGGTGGCCCAGATGACGCTACTGGGCCTAATTTAGATAGGGCGTAACGGGCCTTGGGTTAGCGGGCTGTAAATGGGCTATATCGAACAGGCCGTTAACAGGCTTTACCTGGGCCGACCCGCCACCTTTTGACCAAGCCAAACGGGCCGGCCTTTTCACAGGAATGGGCCTCTGTTGGGCCGTGCCACGTGTCGACGTATCATAGGCGCCTATCTGACCCACTGACAAGCTGACACATGTTTCGTCTGACCAATAAGAATTTTACACGTGGAAATTTCCCATTGGTCGGGGCTGTTAATGGGTTATCGGATCCAAAACCCGACCCGATAGCTTAACGGCGTTCCGTTACGGTGGATGCCACGTGTCAGTCACCCTTGACGAAAGCACTTCTGTGACGCACGATTTATCGTCATGGAAGTGGACACTTCCGTGATGATAATTTTGGTAATGTTATGGAACACTTCTACGACAGCACAGGTATGACTATCTTGATTCTGTCATAAATTTGTCATGGATGTACATGCATGACAAAAAAGCGACCTACTGTGACAAACACGTATCATCACGGAAGTGTATTTTTTTGTAGTGTTTGCATGATCATGTAGTTGACATTGTATTTGTGGCAAAGCCACCGTTCATAATTCTTTCACACATGTCACGCATGCATCATTGCACATCTCGGTACACTGCTGGAGCCATTCACATGGAGTCATATTTTTTCTAAGTATTGAGTTGTAAGTAAATAAAAGTGTGATGATCATCATTTTTAGAGCATTGTCCCAAGTGAGGAAAGGATGATGGAGACTATGATTCCCCCACAAGTCGGGATGAGACTCCAGACTAAATAAAAATAAAGAGGCCATAAAAAAGAGAAAAGTCCCAAATAAAAAATTGAGAGAAAAAGAGAGAAGGGACAATGCTACTATCCTTTTAGCAGACTTGTGCTTCAAAGTAGCACCATGATCTTCATGATAGAGAGTCTCCTATGTTGTCACTTCCATATACTAGTGGGAATATTTCATTATAGAACTTGGCTTGTATATTCCAATGATGGGTGAGGGAGTCCTGGATTAGGGGGTATCCGGACAGCCAAACTATATCCTTTGGCCGTACTGTTGGACTATGAAGATACAAGATTGAAGACTTCGTCCCGTGTCCGGATGGGACTATCCTTGGCATGGAAGGCAAGCTTGGCAATACGGATATGTAGATCTCCTTCCTTGTAACCGACTATGTGTAACCCTAGCCCCCTCCGGTGTCTATATAAACCGGAGGGTTTTAATCCGTAGGACAACATACAATCATAACATAGGCTAGCTTCTAGGGTTTAGCCTCTCTGATCTCGTGGTAGATCTACTCTTGTACTACTCATATTATCAAGAACAATCAAGCATGACGTAGGGTATTACCTCCATCAAGAGGGCCCGAACCTGGGTAAAACATCGTGTCCCCTGCCTCCTGTTACCATCCGCCTAGACGCATAGTTCGGGACCCCCTACCCGAGATCCGCCGGTTTTGACACCGACATTGGTGCTTTCATTGAGAGTTCCTCTGTGTCGTCACCATTAGGCTCGATGGCTACTTCGATCATCGATAGCGATGTGGTCCAGGGTGAGACTTTTCTCCCCGGACAGATCTTTGTATTCGGCAGCTTCGCACTTCGGGCCAACTCGCTTGGCCATCTGGAGCAGATCAAGAGTTACGCCACTGGCCACCAGGTCAGGTTTGGAAGCTTAAAGTACACGGCCGACATCCGCGGAGACTTGATCTTCGACGGATTCGAGCCCCTGCCGAGTGCGCCGCACGGTCACGATGAGCATGATTTAGCTCTACCATCGGACAGTGTTCAGGAGACTGCACCGGCAACTGCTCCGACCCTCAATTCGGAGCCAATTGCACCATCCATGGACGGGTGGATAGACCCCGCCACGAAGGCCGCATTCTCAGCGGCGATCAAGCCGAATATCGACCTTACCCTTCACGAGAGTCGTGACGCCAAATTACTGGATTCTTCCCCGGCCACGGACTCTGAACCGCCTGCGCCCGTGCCTATTGAATCCGACTGGGCGCCGATCATGGAGTTTACCTCCGCGGATATCTTTCAGCACTCGCCCTTCGGCGACATACTGAACTCATTAAGGTTTCTCTCCCTGTCAGAAGAGTCCTGGCCGAACTATGTTCGGCAGGATTGGGATGCGGGTGACGAAGAAATTCGCCGCCCACCCACCACCCAGTTGGTAGCCACTGTCGACAATTTGACCGACATGCTCGACTTCGACTCCCAAGACATCGACGGTATGAACGATGATGCGGGAGACGAAGAGGAACCACTGCCGACAGGGCACTGGACAGCCACCTCATCATATGATATATACATGGTGGACACACCCAAAGAAGGCAATGGCGACGAGACAGCGGAGGATGACCCCTCCAAGAAGCAACCCAAGCGCCGACGTCAGCGGCGCCGCTCTAAGTCTCACCAAAGCAAAAGCGGTGACACCGGCACAGGAGATAATAACACTCCGGACAGTGCCAAAGACGACAACAATCCCATCCAGCAAGATTTAGAGCAGGAGGATGGAGAAGCCAGCCCTCCCAAGAGAGCGGCAGATGGAGAGGCGGAGGATGACAATTACATGCCTCCCTCCAAAGACGATGCAAGCCTCGATGACGACGAATTTGTCGTGCCGGAGAATCCCGTCGAGCAAGAACGCTTCAAGCGCTGGCTTATAGCCACGGCAAATAGCCTTAAGAAAAAGCAGCAACAGCTTCAAGCTGATCAAGATTTGCTAGCTGACAGATGGACTGAAGTCCTTGCGGCCGAGGAATATGAACTCGAACGCCCCTCCAAGAGTTACCCAAAGCGCAGGTTGCTACCCCGACTGGAGGAGGAAGCATTAAAACCAACACCTCTAGCGTATGACGCGGCTGATCGGCAACCTCGTGGCCGCGACAGAGAGGCATTTCAGCCAAAAACTTAGCCCGCACCCCGACTCCACGCAAATACAAATGACAAGGCACGGGTAAACACGCTAGACCTGCAAGACGTATTGGAGGACAAAGCAAAACATGCAAGATCGATCTACGAATCACGAGGGCGCGCCACTACGCGAGACGATAACCCTCACGCCGGATACAGTAAAAGTAAATCCGGCCGGGCCGGACACAACGGACAAGACTCATTTGAGCTGCGTCGCCACATAGCCCAGGCGCCGCACATCCCATATGCTTCACAGACGAAGTAATGGATCACCAAATCCCAGAGGGTTTCAAACCCGTAAATATCGAATCATACGACAGCACAACAGATCCCGCGGTATGGATCGAGGACTTCCTCCTGCACATCCACATGGCCCGCGGTGATGATCTACACGCCATCAAATACCTCCCACTCAAGCTCAAAGTACCAGCTCGGCATTGGCTTAACAGCCTACCAGCAAAATCCATTGGCTGTTGGGAAGATCTGGAAGCCGCATTCCTCGACAACTTCCAGGGCACTTATGTGCGACCACCAGATGCCGATGACTTGAGCCACATAATTCAGCAGCCAGAGGAATCGGCCAGGCAATTCTGGACACGGTTCCTAACAAAGAAAAATCAAATCGTCAACTGTCCAGATGCAGAGGCCTTAGCAGCTTTCAAGCACAACATCCGCGACGAGTGGCTTGCCCGGCACCTTGGCCAAGAAAAGCCGAAATCTATGGCAGCCCTCACGGCACTCATGACCTGCTTTTGCGTGGGAGAAGACAACTGGCTGGCTCGCAGCAATAACATATCAAAGAACCACAGTACTTCAGATACCAAGGATAGCAATGGCAGGTCACATTGCAACAAACATAAGCGCCGCGTCAATAGCGACAATACCGAGGATACGACAATCAATGCTGGATTCAGAGGCTCTAAACCCGGTCAGCGGAAAAAGCCATTCAAAAGAAGCACTCCGGGCCCGTGCAGTTTGGACCGTATACTCGATCGCTCGTGACAAATACATGGCACCCCCGACCAGCCAGCCAACCACACCAACAGGGAATGTTGGGTGTTCAAGCAGGCCGGCAAGATAAACACCGAAAACAAAGATAAGGGGCTACATAGCGATGACGAGGAAGAGCCCCGGCAGCCGAACACCGGAGGACAGAAGAGGTTCCCCCCACAAGTGCGGACGGTGAACATGATATACGCAACCCACATCCCCAAGAGGGAGCGGAAGCGTGCGTTAAGGGATGTATACACGTTGGAGCCAGTCGCCCCAAAGTTCAACCCATGGTCCTCCTGTCCGATCACCTTTGATCGTAAGGACCACCCCACTAGTATCCGTCATGGCGGATTCGCCGCACTGGTCCTAGACCCAATCATCGACGGATTTCACCTCACTCGAGTCCTTATGGACGGCGGCAGCAGCCTGAACCTGCTTTATCAGGACACAGTGCGCAAAATGGGTATAGACCCCTCAAGGATCAAACCCACAAAAACGACCTTTAAAGGCGTCATACCAGGTGTAGAGGCCCATTGTACAGGCTCAGTCACACTGGAAGTGGTCTTCGGATCCCCGGATAACTTCCGAAGCGAGGAGTTAATCTTCGATATAGTCCCATTCCGCAGTGGCTATCATGCACTGCTCGGGCGAACCGCATTTGCGAGATTCAACGCGGTACCACACTATGCATATCTCAAGCTCAAGATGCCAGGACCTTGGGGGGTCATCACAGTCAATGGAAACACATACTGCTCTCTCTGCATGGAGGAGCACACTGCGGCCCTCGCAGCAGAAGCGCAAAGCAGCCTCTTAAGGCAATCCACCAGTTCGGCGATTAAGGACCCAGACACCTTCAAGCGCGCCCGGAGTAATAGGCAACAAGACCGCCTGGCACGTTCCGAGCTCGCATAGCAATGCGGCCCCCACCCCAGTACCAGCCAAATGGCGAAATCCGTGCCACGCGTACATAATTACGCATTGAAAATACCATGGGCACAGGTGGGAAGGGGGGCACGACTACGGCACTCCCCAAGACGCGGCTCAACCACACTAGGGGCTTTCCGCTTTGTTATTTTTCTCTCTTTCAGGACTTTAATCTCTGGAAACTCCGTCCAACAGTATGATTGCCGGACACATGATGCAACAACCAAGGAGGCAGAAAGCTACACCGCACCATGGAACTCCCAGGTGGTCTCTGATAACGAGTAAAATACATGCTTTAAATACCATTCCTCAGCTTGCCCTTGGAAGGGACATGTCAAATAGTCCTACTTTTTTGCTTATCGCACTAATTGTATCATTCTGCTTCGACGCACCTTTTTTGAATAAACAATGCATAGCACTAGTCTATTACAACATTTTCTATTCTTTTATATATATATATATATATGTTCATTCATGACATTCAGCACCCGTACACTCTGGTACGGCCAATACGCTAGGGGCTTAAGCATACCCCATAATACGGCATGAGAAGTCCGAACACTTTTGACAGTGCGGCACCCCGAACTTATAGCATTATATGCATCGGCTCCGAACCATGTCTTGGGTCAATAGTTGGGTTTGCCTGGCTCCCATGTTTTGGTACCTTATGTTCCGCTATATCGGCTAAGGTGGCACTGGGAGAACTACTGCGATTTGTGCCCCGGTTCAGCTGGGCTAAGCACCTCAGTAGAGAAAGCTAAAACTGACTGACATGATAAGGCGAGAGCTGGTCGCTGTTCGAGAGGTCTCGAGTCCCTAAAGACTTATGCCGCTTAGGGTGAGGAGTCGACTTTTCCCGGCTTAGGTGTGTATAGCGCCCCGAATTCGGCCTTCCGACTACTAGGGGCTTCGCCAAAATTTAAAATTGTAGAATTCTATGGCTAAGTGAGAGTGATAACGCATTATGGTCCGATTGCCTTGTTCGTTGTGCTGAGCACCTCCCTCGAAGGACCCACTAATGGGAAAAGGAGTGCTCAGATTTATCCCGAACACCCCAGCACTCGTGGCCTGGGGCAGAGGCCGATGACTGGCCATCTCTCGGATTTGATAAACGGCCGCACAGAAGGTAATATTTTAAATTCAAACAAGCGTTGCATAGGGCACATGAACAAGTTTTCATAATACAGGATCACACGAGCAAGTTTATTCAAAAATTACATCCTTCGCACACTCGTCCGCCACAAGACGGGCACCCTTCAGGACACCCTCATAATACATCTCAGGGTGGTGATGCTCCTTGCCCTGCGACGGCCCCTCCTTCACCAGCTTCTCGGCATCCATCTTGGCCCAGTGCACCTTCGCACGGGCAAAAGCCCGGCATGCACCTTCGATGCAGACGGGTCGCTTTATGACTTCCAGCCGGGGGCAGGCGTCCACAAGCCGCCTCACCAGGCCAAAGTAGCTGTTGGGAAGGGAGTCACCAGGCCACATCCGGACTATAAGGCCTCTCATGGCCTGTTTGGCCGCCTTGTGTAGCTCGACCAGTTGCTTCAGCTGGTCGCTCCCAGGCATCGGGTGTTTGGTCCCAGTATACTGAGACCAGAACAACTTCTCCATCGAGCTTCCCTCCTCGGCCTGGTAATATTTCGTGGCATCCGACACGCTGCGGGGAAAATCCGCGAATGCTCCTGGAGAGCTCCGGACTCGGGTAAGTAATAAGTAATTTACTTTCACATGCTGGCTTTGCATAATGAATGCCTTACCCGCCGCTATCTTCCTCATTGCTTCAATTTCCTGGAGGGCCTTTCGGGCTTCAGCCTTGGCATGCTTTGTGCTCTCGAGGGCCGCGGCAAGCTCGGACTCTCGCGTCTTCGAGTCAAGCTCCAAAGCCCCGTGCTTCGTCGCGAGAGCCTGGAGCTCTTGATGCACCTCGCCCACCCGTGCCAATTGTTTCTCCCGCTCGGTGCGCTCCTTGGCTGCTTTGTTTTCGGCCTCGGACAGCGCTTGCTTCAAGGACGCCACTTCGGTCGTGGCCCCTGGCACATCCATGATGATCCTATCATTTTGCAACCATATCTTTATATATATACATATATATATAGGTAAAACTGTGTCTACCATAGCTTGCCACAGAACTAGTTAAGTGTCCCTAAACTTTTAACGGTTCGAAAGTTATCAAAAAATATGAAATAAATATGGGAGCATCTCTCTAATGTAATAAGATGATCCAACAGAGGGATTGTCAAAATATGCATCTATGTGTCCTCGGCAAAAATAATAAGCATTTCAGCTCACTGCGACATAAATATATACTGAACTATTTGTTTTTTTGTCCAGGACACATACAGTCGTATTTTTTTAATCCCTCCGTTGGATCATGTTATATTATAGGTGTGTTGGTTCAGTATTTTTTTCAGAATTTTTGAGAACTTTTGCACCGTTGAAACCCTTAACTAGTTCTGTGGCAAGCACTTGTAGAAAATCCTACTTCTATATATATATATATATATATATATATATATATATATATATATATATATATATATATATAGACAAGGTATTACTAACCTTTGTTCTCCTCGAGCTGCCTCTTGGCAAGTCCGAGCTCTTTCTCGGACCGCTCGAAGTTCTGCTTCAGAGCGGCGACCTCCGCAGTCAGTGCAACAGAGGCCAGCAGCGAAGCCTGCATACGCATACAGACATACTTATTTAGACTCTTGCGGATATTATTTGATCCTCTATTCGGCTTTTCTTTGTGAACACCTAACAGAGCATCAGGGGCTACTGTCTATGTGGTAATATTTTCTTATATTTTAAATACTTATCTCAAAGCCTATTAGAAGGCTGGCACAGACTTCAGTCAGTCCGCTCTTGGCGGACTGAACCTTCTCGATCACCGCACTCATAATAGTGTGGTGCTCTTCGTCGATGGAAGTGCCGCGAAGCATTCCCAGCAGGTTGTCCGGTGCCTCTGGATGGACAGAGGTCACCGGCATGGATGGCTTGCCCCTCTTGGAAAGGGGCCGCCTGCCCGAGTCCGGAACCACTGAAGATTCCGGTGCGGTGTTCGGCTGAGCGCCAAACTTGGAGCCCCTGGGAGCCTTGCTCCCTTTGCTCCTGGAGTCCGAAAGGTCGCCTTGAGGCGCCTCGAGGACTGTCTCACTAGTAGAAAACAGGGCTTTGGTCTAGGCCGGGTCAGTCCGTTAGTCCCGGTTCAGTCCAGAACCGGGACCAATGTGGGCATTGGTCTCGGTTCATGAGCCCAGGGGGCCGGTCGGGCCACGTGGGCCATTGGTCCCGGTTCATCTGGACCTTTTGGTCCCGGTTGGTGGGATGAACCGGGACCAATGGGCCTCGCTCCTGGCCCACCACCATTGGTCCCGGTTGGTGGCTTGAACCGGGACCAAAGGCTCCCCTTTAGTCCCGGCTCATGTCACCAACCGGGACCAATGAGGTGCCTATATATACCCCTTGCTCGCGAGCAGAGCACCCCAGTGCTCTGTTTTTCTCTGGCCGAGGGGGAGAGGGCTTTGTGGTGCTCTAGCTCACCTCCTATGCACATGAGGTGTTCGATGGAATGCCCGAGCCACACTACTTAAGCTTTCTCCTCTCGAAGCTCGACCTCCAAGCTCCATTTTCCTCGAGATTTGTCTAGATTTAGCGGTCCGTCACGCCCCGTCCCCGTCTTCACCGCCGTCGATCACCCGCGCCGATCTCATCACCGACACCACCGTGGTGAGCCTCTTGTTCTTATCTTCTTTCTGAAAGGAAAAATATTCTTACTTGTATGTTTAGATAGATACTTGTATCATTTTCTTACATTTATTATTGCATCTTATATAGTGCGACGGTTTTGGTATCCGCCCCCGTCGGCCCTCGTCCTGTCTATGATTCGGATGTGGTATGTATATTATCTTTATAACTATTGGTTCATTTATTGTTTATGAAAATTATGCCGACCAATGTGACATAGATTTTATTTATCTAGGATGTATGTGAATCAGAAATGCCAACCGACCCTATTGTCGAGAGATTAAATTTAGTTGAAGAAGAAAACAATTTGTTGAAGGAAAAAATAAAAAAATGAGGAGGAGAAGATGATATTGGAGTTGCATGTTGCGGATGTCGTCGATGATCACAAGATCAAGATGGATGCAATGCGCTTGAAGATTAGAAAGATTAGAAAATATGCCATTCATACCAAGGCTTGGTATCATTATGTCGTTGGATCAATTGCTACCTTGGTTGCGATTATGATCGCATTTTTTTCGCATTGAAATGTTTTACATAGTTTCAATGTATGGTTTAATTAATTAGATGCTCTGGAGAGCTATATGTTGTTAGATGAGAACTATGTATGCACTTTGGTTTTAATGCGATGATGAACTTCTATTAATTTGGACACTTAATTATATATAATGCACGCAGATGAACCGGCAATGGTTGTACGGTGACAGACACACCCGCGAGTACATTAAGGGCGTGCATGAGTTTCTCGATGCGGCTGAGGCAAACAATCAGAATGGTTTTATGTGTTGTCCATGCACTGAATGTGGGAATACGAGGTCTTACTCTAACCGGAAAATCCTTCACTCCCACCTGCTTTACAAGGGTTTCATGCCACACTATAATGTTTGGACGAGGCACGGAGAAATAGGGGTTATGATGGAAGACGGCGAAGAAGAAGACTACGATGACAACTATGTGCCCCCTGAATACGGTGATGCTGCAACGGGGGGAGCTGGTGAAGATCAAGAGGAACCAGACGATGTGCCCAATGATGCTGCAACGGGTGAAGCTGCGGAAGATCAAGAGGAACCAGACGATGTGCCCGATGATGATGATCTCCGCCGGGTCATTGTCGATGCAAGGACGCAATGCATTAGTCAAAAGGAGAAGCTGAAGTTCGATCGCATGTTAGAGGATCACAAAAAAGGGTTATACCCCAATTGCGAAGATCGCAACACAAAGCTCGGTACCGTACTGGAATTGTTGCAGTGGAAGGAAGAGAATGCTGTGGCTGACAAAGGATTTGAGAAGCTACTGAAAATATTGAAGAAGAAGCTTCCAAAGGATAACGAATTGCCCGACAATACATAGCAGCAAAGAAGGTCGTATTCCCTCTAGGATTGGAGGTGGAGAAGATACATGCATGCCCTAATGACTGCATCCTCTACCGCGGTGCATACAAGGATCTGAACGCATGCCCGGTATGCGGTGCATTGCGGTATAAGATCAGACGAGATGACCCTGGTGATGTTGACGGCGAGCCCCCCAGGAAGAGGGTTCCTGCGAAGGTGATGTGGTATGCTCCACGGTTGAAACGTCTGTTCAAAAATGAAGAGCATGCCAAGTTGATGCGATGGCACAGTGAGAACCGAAAGAAAGATGGGAAGTTGAGAGCACCCGCTGACGGGTCGTAGTGGAGAAAAATCGAGAGAAAGTACTGGGATGAGTTTGCAAATGACACAAGGAATGTATGGTTTGCTTTAAGCGCGGATGGCATTAATCCTTTCGGGGAGCAGAGCAGCAATCACAGCACCTGGCCCGTGACTCTATGTATGTATAACCTTCCTCCTTGGATGTGCATGAAGCGGAAGTTCATTATGATGTCAGTTCTCATCCAAGGCCCTAAGCAACCCGGCAACAAAATTGATGTGTACCTAAGGCCATTAGTTGAAGAACTTTTACAGTTGTGGAATGAAAACGGTGAACGTGCGTGGGATGAGCACAGATGGGAGGAATTTAACCTTAAGGCGTTGTTGTTCGTGATCATCAACGATTGGACCGCTCTCAGTAACCTTTCAGGACAGACAAACAAAGGATACCACGCATGCACGCACTGTTTAGATGACACTGAAAGTATATACCTGGACAAATGCAGGAAGAATGTGTACCTGGGCCATCGTCGATTTCTTCCGACCAACCATCAATGTCGAAAGAAAGGCAAGCATTTCAAAGGCGAGGCAGATCACCGGAAGAAGCCCGCCATGCGCACCAGTGATCACGTGCTTGCTATGGTCAATGATTTACACTACGTAATCTTTGGAAAGGGTCCCGGTGGACTAGCTGTTCTGAATGACACTGAGGGACACGCACCCATGTGGAAGAAGAAATCTATATTTTGGGACCTACCCTACTGGAAAGACCTAGAGGTCTGCTCCTCAATCGACGTGATGCACGTGATGAAGAACCTTTGCGTGAACCTGCTAGGCTTCTTGGGCGTGTATGGGAAGACAAAAGATACACCTGAGGCACGGGAGGACCTGCAACGTTTGCACGAAAAAGACGGCATGCCTCCGAAGCAGTATAAAGGTCCTGCCAGCTACGCTCTTACGAAAGAAGAGAAAGAAATCTTCTTTGAATGCCTGCTCGGTATGAAGGTCACGACTGGCTTCTCGTCGAATATAAAGGGAATAATAAATATGCCAGAGAAAAAGTTTCAGAACCTAAAAGTCTCATGACTGCCACGTGATTATGATGCAACTGCTTCCGGTTGCATTGAGGGGGCTTCTACCGAAAAACGTCCGATTAGCCATTCTGAAGCTATGTGCATTCCTCAATGCAATCTCTAAAAAGGTGATCGATCCAGAAATCGTACCAAGGCTAAGGAGTGATGTGGCGCAATGTCTTGTCAGTTTCGAGCTGGTGTTCCCACCATCCTTCTTCACTATCATGACGCACGTCCTAGTTCATCTAGTCGACGAGATTGTCATCCTGAGGCCCGTATTTCTACACAATATGTTCCCCTTTGAGAGGTTCATGGGAGTCCTAAAGAAATATGTCCGTAATTGCGCTAGGCCAGAAGGAAGCATCTCCATGGGCCATCAAACAGAGGATGTTATCGGGTTTTGTGTTGACTTCATTCCTGGCCTTAACAAGATAGGTCTCCCTAAATCGCGGTATGAGGGGAGACTGACTGGAAAAGGCACTCTTGGAACAGACTCAATAATATGCAGGGACAGATATTCTTGGTCTCAAGCACACTACACAGTTCTACAGAACTCTACCTTGGTGACCCCGTATGTCGATGAACACAAGAACAGTCTGCGCTCCAAACACCCGGAGCAGTGCGATGACTGGATTACATGTGAACACATCAGGACTTTCAGCAGTTGGTTGGAAACACGTCTCAGAGGTGACAACACTGTTTGTGATGAGTTGTAATTGTTGTCCAGGGGACCATCTTTGACTGTATTGACTTACAAAGGATACGAGATAAATGGGAATACATTTTACACGATCGCCCAAGATCAAAAGAGCACCAACCAAAACAGCGGTGTCCACTTTGATGCAGCAACCGAGAGCGGAAAGGATACATATTATGGTTACATAGTGGACATATGGGAACTTGACTATGGACCTGATTTTAAGGTCCCTTTGTTTAAGTGCAAATGGGTCAATCTGTTAGGCGGCGGGGTACGGGTAGACCCACAGTACGGAATGACAACAGTGGATCTGAAAAATCTTGGGTACACTGATGAACCGTTCGTCCTAGCCAATGATGTGGCACAGGTTATCTATGTGAAGGAAATGTCTACCAAACCGAGAAAAAGAAAAGATAAGGAAGCGAATACATCATACGATGAGCCAAAGCGCCACATAGTTCTTTCAGGAAAAAGGGACATCCTGGGAGTGGACGGCAAGACAGACATGTCTGAAGATTATGAAAAGTTTCATGAAATTCGTCCCTTCAATGTCAAGGCTGACCCAAGCATCCTGATAAACAATGAAGATTATCCATGGTTACAGCGCAATAAGCAAATGACACAAGCGAAGAAAAAGTGAAGACTTTCTCCCGCAACTTTGTAACACACGAACATGCTACCATTGTCCGTTTTGTACATGCACATGCTATGTGGGTGAAATTATGATACCATCCCAACTTTCAACTTTTTCAGAGTTCATTTGAAATGATTTCATGTCTTATGGTTCGGCCCTCGTAATACCATGACCATTAGTCCCTGCCAATGCCAACTTTCAACTTTCAACTTTCTAAAACTAATGGCACTAACAGAAAATTTATAATTTTGCTCCTCACCCCTGGCCCATGACCATTAGTCCCGGTTTGTGCCACAAACCGGGACTAAAGGGTTGGTCCTCGTTACGGGCCGAGTTTAGTCCCACCTCGCCAACCGAAGGGGGCTCACACCGGTTTATAAGCCCTTCCCTCTCTGCCTTGTTGAGCTCCTCTCAAAGTGAAAATAGATGGCCTAATAGAGAAAAGTTTAACCTAAATTCATAGTGGATTTCTCTGAAATTCATAGAAGTTTACTAGGAATTTAGGTTGAATTTTCTCTATAAGCGCATCTATTCTCATTTTTTTAGTAAGTTAATCACAAACTTGTGATTCAAACAATTTTCAAAGAATTCAAATTTTAACTATTCAAATTTGAAAACTAATGGCACTAACAGAAAGTTTATAATTTTTCTAAAACTAATGGCACTAACAGAAAGTTTATAATTTTGCTAACCTAAAAGCAAACAAAATTAAAAATTAAAGCAAAAAACAAAAGAAAATAAATAATGCAAAAAACAAATCAAAAAATAGGAAAAAATTATTTTTATAGTAAAGTTAATCACAAAATAAAATAAATAAAGCAACAAAGAAAACAAAAAAACTAAAAAAGTGTTTTCAAATTTGAAAACTAATGGCACTAACAGAAAGTTTATATTTTTTCTAAAACTAATGGCACTAACAGAAAGTTTATAATTTTTCTAAAACTAATGGCACTAACAGAAAGTTTATAATTTTGCTAACCTAAAAGCAAACAGAATTAAAAATTAAAGCAAAAAACAAAAGAAAGGAGAAGAAGAGGAGAGGAAGAAGAGGAGAAATAAATAAGAAGAAGAAAAAAAGAAAAAGAAGAGGAAAAGAAGAAAGGAATAGAGGAGAAGAAGAGAAAATAGAATATTCTATTTTCTCTTCTTCTCCACTATTCCTTTCTCCTTCTCCTCTTTTTTTTCTTTTTTTCTTCGATCTTCTCCTCTAGCTATTCCTTTCTTCTTCTCCTCTTTTTTCTTCTTCTTCTTCTTCTTAATTTTTATCGGGAACGAGGGTGTCGAGGATCGCTGAGGGGTCGAGGGTCGGGAACTAGGGTAGAGGGTCGAGGGTCGGGAACTAGGGTAGAGGGTCGAGGGTCGTTAAGGGGTCAAGGGTTGAGGGTTTCAGGGTCGAGGGTTCGAGGGTTCTATAGGGTCGAGGGATCAAGGGTCGAGGGTTCCAGGGTCGTCTAGGGGTTGAGGGTTCCAGGGTCGTCGAGGATAGGAAAGAAGAAAATAAGAAGAGGAAAGAAAGAAGAAGAGGAGAGGAAAAGAAGAGGAGAAATAAATAAGAAGAAGAAAAAAGAAGGAAAAGAAGAGGAGAAGAAGAAAGGAATAGTGGAGAAGAAGAGAAAATAGAATGTTCTATTTTCTCTTCTTCTCCACTATTCCTTTCTTCTTCTCCTCTTTTTTTCTTCTTTTTTTTCTTCGATCTTCTCCTCTAGCTATTCCTTTCTTCGAGGGTTCTATAGGGTCGAGGGATCAAGGGTCGAGGGTTCCAGGGTCGTCTAGGGGTCGAGGGTTCCAGGGTCGTCGAGGGTTCGAGGGGTCGAGGATCGCCGAGGGGTCGAGAGAGGTTTCCTAGTGTCAAAGTATTGAAGAAATCCATGGCTTCATCATTAGCCGGAAGTAACCAGGGCATGACGAAGTCCTCCAAAGTTATTTTGGAATGGTGTCCCGGATAGGATAATTTGCCTTTTTGTATGAATTTCAGCAAAGGCCTTCCAAATAATGATATTTGGAAGGTGTTGCTGAACTTTGTACCAAAAAGCGAATTATCTTATCTGGGACTCCGTTCCAAAATAACTTTGGAGAGCTTCGTACCATCATGCACATGTTACTTTCGCCTAATGATGAAGACATGGTTTTGTTGAATCCTTTGACCCTAGGCAACCTTCCGACCCCTCGGCGATCCTCTCGAACATGAGAGGAAGAAGAGGATAAAAAAAGAAGAGGAAGAAGAAAAAAAGAGGAGAAGAAAAAATAGAGGAGTTCGTCTCCTCTTTTTTTTCTTCTTCTTCCTCTTTTTTTATCGAGAACGAGGGTCGTCGAGGGACATATAGATGTAGTGTCGTCGTTGTCGATATATACCCCCTCCCGATAGCTTCAACACGTGGGGGGGGTCGAGGCCACTAATTAATATATATGATTCCTTACTATGATTAGGTAGCTAGTTCTACGTTTGGCACTAATATATCCATCTGTCATGTTTGAATAATAATTGCCATGTTGTAAATATTTGTAGAAACTATGGACACCACCCGAGACGAAGCAAAAGAAGCGTTGTTGAGGGACATAATCGCAGAAGGAAGTGATGCCATCTCGTTGTTTCTCAACGACACCGATGGTCTAGAAGGAGAGGGTGAAGAAGCTGGCTACGGTGACCTAATGCCGGTGCAAGAAGAAGAACATGAGGACGGCTCCGGTGACCCAATGCCGGTGCAAGAAGGAGACCGTGATGACGGCTCTAGTGACCGAACCGAGTCCGGCCAGGTATATATATTAGTTAAGCCTATGCTGACTAGCTGATTGATGCATTCATTGTTTTGGTATGTACACATATTAATTAAGTCTTTGTTCTTTTTTCTAGCCCTCCGGATCGAGCACAACTTCGGTAAAGAGACGAGGCCCGAAGAAAAAGATGAGCTCGGATGAAAAGTTTGAGATCATAGCAATCGCGCCCGCCGGCCAACCGATTGAACCCCTCCGGACAAAGAGCGCATTTGTTGCTCAGTGCAGGGTTCTGGTTAGGGACAAGATCCCGATAAGCATCCAGCAATGGTTTAAGCCGGCTACAGAAGACCCTGAGGTGTCTTAGTCAATGATATGCAGAAAAATGATCTTTGGACTGAGCTGAAGTCAAATTTCACCCTACCGCCAGAGGATAATCCAGAGAACCCAGTTAAAGAGCAATTAATCAAGTCTTTTGCTCTTAAGAGGATGGCAGAACTATTCAGGAGGTGGAAGAAAGAGCTGAATAAGTTTGTCGAAAATAATGAGACACCAGAATTCAAGGGCAGATATGAGAAGATCAGAGATCACTGGCCCGCATTTGTGTCCCACAAGACATTGGAAAAGAGTAAGAAGATGTCGGCGACAAACAAGCAAAATGCTGCGAAGAAGATGCTTCACCATCGCACGGGGTCAGGTGGCTACCTCGTAGCCCGGCCTAAGTGGGCCAAGACTGAGAATGATCTGGTTGATAAAGGGATCGAACTAGAGACAATTAGCTGGCCAGACCGTTGCCGGACTTACTTCTTCGGGGCTGGCGGAACCTTGGACCCTGTAACAGGGAAGTGCATTTGGACAAATAATCAAATGGACATACCAGTCAGGAAGCTTAAGCAGTATATCGAAGCAGCGCAGCAAGGGAAGTTCTTTATAGACAGAGAGAACGACGAGCTCACAATGGCCCTCGGGAATCCTGAGCACCCTGGACGGACACGAGGCACGCCAGGCTCCATTCCGTGGAAGGTTGGGTTTCCGGACACAGGCGGTTACAAATCCCATGAGAGGAGGAAAAAAGTGCAGCAGACCCAAATGCAGGCGCTGCAAGCAAGGGTAGATGCGATAGAGGAACGAGAAGCAAATCGCAGCAAACATACTGCTGAAGCTTCCCCGAAGCTACCCCGCCATCTCAGCGTAGAAGCAGCATGGCTTCCACCGAGCTGCTTCAGCCGGAGCATGCCTTGATGGCTCCTGCCAGCTATCCCGTGGATGCTATCACGGAGTCTCAAAATTGCCACCTTATGACGCAATGGATGAATTTGAAGGTCAAGGCGGCTGTTGGATCTGTTTATCCTACTGAACCCGGCGCAACTTTTCACTGCCGGCCGATTCCAGAAGGATATGCTAGGGTGATGGTGGATGAAATAACGGAGGGATTTGAGGACCTCCAGCTTGACCACCCTACTGGTGAAGGGGAGACTCGGCTGGGGTCTGCTCTGAAGACTCCATGCCTATGGCGGAAGGAGCTCATCAACCTTCCGAACTGGACGCCTCTGCCTCCTCCTCCTCCTTCTCCGGCGAGTCAGGGCACTCCGCCTCCTCCACCACCTCCTCCTCCGACGAGTGACGATCAGGGCCCTCGGTCGGCTCCTTCTTCGGCGCGTGGCGGCACTCCGCCTGCGCCGGCGCACCCGAGCAGCCAGCCTCCTCCTTCTTCGCCTCGTCAGCAAGGGCGGAAGAGACCCGCCGCCGCTCCAGCAGCTGCTCCGATGCATCGTAGTCCTTCTCCTCCGCCTCGTAAGCAAGTAAAGAAGACAACCGCTTCGTCTGCTTGGCCGGCATCTAGCAATACAACCAGAGGCGGGAGGACATACAGATTCGGTCCTTCTCTGAAGAGTCCACAGAAGATACCATACGAGAGGACCCCGGAGGAGAACGCGAAGATCGTGCGAACCGAAGTGGATGACTGGTTTCAAGGGTTGAGAGCAAAGAGACATCCACCTCCGGAGGAGAAGGTAGATCCGGTGAAAGTGAAGCGCACTCTGGCTGCCCTGGCAAAACCACCCAAGTCTCCGCCGAAAGGCAACTATGAGCGCATTATTGCAAAGACAAGGGCCGAAGCGGAGCGGTCGGGAAGTACAGTCAGTGATCAAAGGCTGAAAGAACGACGAGCAGCTGGGAAACAAATTGCCCAGCTCAGCGAACAAGCGAAGCAATCGTGCCCCCCCCCCCCTCAAGGTGCCTAGCGACATCGTCGATCCGAGGATGGTGCCCGGTTATGGCAATGTTCATGATTACCTGCCCGACGATGTACATTATGATCCCATGGAGGTGCAGATACACAGATACGAGTACGGGAAGCCTCTCGTCAAAGATGAAAAATCTTTAACAACGATGATGTGAAGATTACAGGATTGGTACTTGAAAATCTACAGAGAGTCTGGGGGGAGGAGTACTTTGTATGCGAGAGTTAAACCGGAGCATGACCTCGTTGGAATTGAACTGTTGCCTATTCCATTTGAGGAGTTCTATCAGTTTTTCAATCAATTGGCCCTCGATAAAACAACGATCACCTGCTACTGTCTGTAAGTACTACTACTTCTGTCATTAAGTCTCTCTATATAGCTCATCTCTTTCATTGCATGTATTTATAATTATCCTCACTATATTATGCAGAATGAAGATCGCCGAATTGAAGAAAAGACAAATCGGTGATATTGGGTTCGTTAACACATATCTCATAGATGCAACTGAGGTTGAACATCGTCCCGGAGATACCGAGGCCAACTTGCTACGATCATTCAAAAAAATGAAAACAAAGATATAATACTCTTTCCTTACAACTTCAAGTGAGTGTTACTGTCTTGTGCATATTCGGTTTCCCTTATATATTAGTCCAGGTTATAGTAATGTAATTGATGAGTTATGCATGCATGTGCAGTTTCCACTATATTCTCCTAGAGATTAGGCTTGAGCAGGGAGTAGTAACCGTCTTGGACTCTAAACGAAAAGATCCCCAGGAGTATGCGGACATGACTGAAATCTGAGCGGGGCGGGTACTCTGACGAACAATATGAAGTACGTAAATAACAACATTCACAATTTTATTTTATTACCATCATTTGTATTGAGTTTCATTCATTCATATATATATATGTATTGACCCCCTTCTTCAAATTAGATGTTTCGGAAGCGGGATGAACTCCTAGCACCAGCTCGCATGCGAGCAATTCAAGAGGAATTGGCGGCATTCTTTCTTGACCACGTGATCGCTGAAGACGGAGAATACTATGTGGACCATGAGTCCGTATGATTATATTTGTAAGAGATAATTATTGTATATATGTAGCCGGTAGTGTCGGATAGATATACGAGAACTTGTTGTTCGACCAATCTCTCGGAGAAGGAGAGGTGGTCGATATCACTTCTCTCTGTATGCATATATGTTCATGACGATCTTCTGTTTCCTTCATTTGCTTACTAGCTAGCTAGCGTGTCTAGTCCTCTCTATACGTATGTATAGTACGTAGCGTCGACCAAGCACGGACATAAGAGAGGACACTTCTCTCTATTAATTATATCTAGCTAACACAATATATGAAACACCTAAATTAACCCCCCCCAAAACCCCCAACCCCCCCTTTCAAAAAAAACAAAAACCCCAGCCACAGAAATGCTGACGCGTGGATGCCTATTGGTCCCGGTTGGTGCCACCAACCGGGACCAAAGGGTCTCCTGCCTGGGCTCCGCGCACAGGCCACGTGGAGGCCCATCAGTCCCGGTTCTGGATTGAACCGGGACTAAAGGGACAGGGCATTAGTACCGACACTTTAGTCTCGGTTCAGGAACCGGGACTAAAGGCCCTTACGAACCGGGACAACAGGCCCTTTTTCTACCAGTGTCTCCCCCCGGCTCGGTGCCCCTTGAGACAATACCTCGGCATTGCCTGTAGGGTGAGGAGAGGAGGCGGATGGAAGCGGATCACTATCCATATCCGATGAGTCCAAGGAACCGTCTGATGCAGATACGCCAATACGGGCTCGGGGCGGACTGCATGATCATATTCGACGTTAGAAGGAGCAGTGCGATAAAAGTTTGCTATGAGTTACTCTGGTATCCGAATACTTACGACTTCGCCAGGGGCTTGGCCCTGAGTAACCACTCGTCTTCGCCGTCGGCGGCGGTAGTGGAACAATCCGGAAGGAGAGTCCTTCCCTTATTGGACCCTTCAGCCTCCCCGGTTGGGGCGGCCTTCCTTTTCTTGTCTCCCCCGGCTGGAGGGGGAGAGTCTTCATATTCCTCCTCCTCGTTTTCAGGGAAGGAGTGCGTCTTGGAGTTATCGGACGATGAGTCCGATACCACCTGGCGCCGGGAAATCTTTCGGGTTCCCTTGGCCTTCTTCTTGGTCTTCCCCGGCACCTCATAAGGAGTCGGAGTCCACATCTTCTTCAGGAGAGCGTCCGCAGGGTCTTCGGGCAGAGGGGCCGGACAGTTAACCTGCTCCGATATCTCCACCCAGTCCTGTCAAAGGCATGGGAGCTCAGACCCCGCACATGGTTAAGCTATGGGAAATAAATACCCTACCAGATGTACAGAACTTATCGGATTCGCAGGGAGCTTCGCGCTTAGCCCGCGGTCCTCGGTAAGAGAAGGAGGGACCTCGATGCCCTTGAAAACAACACCTTCCAGACGTCCTTATGCGTCATGTTGAAGAGCTCGCGTAGAGTCTGGTGCTGGGCCGGGTCGAACTCCCCTAAGTTGAAAGCCCGCTGTTGACACGGGAGGATCTGGCGGAAGAGCATGACTTGGACTATGTTGACAAGCTTAAGTTTCTTGCTTGTCATGTTCCGAATACACTTCTGGAGTCCGTCCAGCTCCACCGATGAACCCCAGGACAGGCCCTTCTCCTTCCAGGAAGTGAGCCACGTGGGGATTCCGGATCAAAACTCGGGGGCCGCCACCCAGTTGGTGTCACACAGCTCGGTGATGTAGAACCACACCGATTGCCACCCCTTTATGGTCTCCACGAAGGAGCCCTTGAGCCACGTAACGTTGGGCATTTTTCCCACCATGGCTCCGCCGCATTCCGCTTGTTGGCCACCTACTACCTTCGGCTTGATATTGAACGTCTTAAGCCATAGGCAGAAGTGGGGGCGGATGCGAAGGAAGGCCTCGCACACGACGATAAATGCCGAGATGTTGAGGATGAAATTCGGGGCCAGATCATGAAAGTCCAGCCCATAATAGAACATAAGGCCGCGGACGAATGGATGGAGGGGAAACCCTAGTCCGCGGACGAAGTGGGGGAGGAAAACCACCCTTTTGTGAGGTTCCGGGGTAGGGACGATCTGCCCCGCGGCTGGCAGCCGGTGCGCGATATCCGCGGCTAAGTATCCGGCCCCGCGCAGCTTTTTGATGTCTCTCTCCGTGACGGAGGAGACCATCCACTTGCCTCCCGCTCCGGACATGTTGGAGAGGGTTGAGGAGAAGGATGTGGACTTGGGCGCTGGAGCTCGAGTGCGCAAGAATGGATGGGCAAGGAGGAAGAAGGCGTGGGCAGAAGAAGGTGAAACCTTATCCCTTTATAAGGACGGACGAAACTATGCGCCCCCACCAGCCTGGTAAAACTCGCTTATCCCCCAAGCGCCGTAATTGGTGGCGCGGTTGGGTTACCCACGTCCGTATTGATGGGAATCCCGTAATAAGGGGACACGATCTCTGCTTCGACAAGACGTGCCAAGGAAACCGCCTCGCGAAACACGCTGAGATAGGTTATGAAAAACGATTCGAATAAAGACCTGGGTGTGGTGTGAAACCACGCTACGTGGTACGTCAGCAGATCAGATTTGTGGAAATATTATTCTCTCTACGGCGGTATGTGGAACTTGTTTTGCAGATCCGGACACGATCCTCGTGTTCAAAATCTTTTATGAAGTATTCGGAGGAGGAAACCGCCTTGCAATGTCGAAGACAATCTGCGCGCCGGACTCATCGTCATTGAAGCCTGGTTCAGGGGCTACTGAGGGAGTCCTGGATTAGGGGGTATCCGGACAGCCGGACTATATCCTTTGGCCAGACTGTTGGACTATGAAGATACAAGATTGAAGACTTCGTCCCGTGTCCGGATGGGACTATCCTTGGCATGGAAGCCAAGCTTGGCAATACGGATATGTAGATCTCCTTCCTTGTAACTGACTCTGCGTAACCCTAGCCCCCTCCGGTGTCTATATAAACCGGAGGGTTTTAATCCGTAGGACAACATACAATCATACCATAGGCTAGCTTCTAGGGTTTAGCCTCTCTGATCTCGTGGTAGATCTACTCTTGTACTACTCATATTATCAAGAACAATCAAGCAGGACGTAGGGTATTACCTCCATCAAGAGGGCCCGAACCTGGGTAAAACATCGTGTCCCCTACCTCCTGTTACCATCCGCCTAGACGCACAGTTCGGGACCCCCTACCCGAGATCCGCCGGTTTTGACACCGACAATGGGCTTCCTCAAAATTCCCTAGGTCTTCGTGAGAAAGAGAGTTGGATGCACACCCACTTAGTTCCTTTTGTTGAGCTTTCATACACTTATAGCTCTAGTGCATCCATTGCATGGCAATCCCTACTCACTCACATTGATATCTATTAATGGGCATCTCCATAGTCCGTTAATACACCTAGTTGATGTGAGACTATCTTCTCCCTTTTTGTCTTCTCCACAACCAACATTCTATTTCACATATAGTGCTATGTCCATGGCTTACGCTCATGTATTGCGTGAAGATTGAAAAAGTTTGAGAATACCAAAAGTATGAAACAATTGCTTGGCTTGTCATCGGGGTTTTGGATGATTTAAATACTTTGTGTGGTGAAGATAGAGCATAGCCGGACTATATGATTTTGTAGGGATAACTTTCTTTGGCCATGTTATTTTGAGAAGACATAATTGCTTAGTTAGTATGCTTGAAGTATTATTATTTTTATGTCAATATTAAACTTTTGTCTTGAATCTTTTGGATCTGAATATTCATACCACAATTAAGATAATTACATTGAAATTATGCCAAGTAGCATTCCACATCAAAAATTCTATTTTTATCATTTACCTACTCGAGGACGAGCAGGAATTAAGCTTGGGGATGCTTGATACATCTCCAACGTATCTATAATTTTTGATTGTTCCATGCTATATTATATTCTGTTTTGGATATTATTGAGCTTTATTATACACTTTTATATTATTTTTGGGACTAACCTATTAACCGGAGGCCCAGCCCAGAATTGCTGTTTTTTGCATATTTCAGAGTTTCGTAGAAAAAGAATATCAAACAGAGTCCAAACGGAATGAAACCTTCGGGAACATGATTTTTGGAACGAACATGATCCAGAGGACTTGGACCCTACGTCAAGAAAGCAACCAGGAAGGCACGAGGTATGGGGGCGCGCCTACCCCCCCCCCCCCAGGCGCGCCCTCCACCCTCATGGGGCCCACGTTGCTCCACCGACGTACTTCTTCCTCCTATATATACCTGCGTACCCCCAAACTACCAGATACGGAGCCAAAACCCTAATTCCACCGCCGCAACCTTCTGTACCCGTGAGATCCCATCTTGGGGCCTTTTCCGGAGCTCTGCCGGAGGGGGCATCGATCACGGAGGGCTTCTACATCAACACCATAGCCTCTTCGATGATGTGTGAGTAGTTTACCTTAGACCTTCGGGTCCATAGTTATTAGCTAGATGGCTTCTTCTCTCTTTTTGGATCTCAATACAATGTTCTCCCCCTCTCTTGTGGAGATCTATTCGTAGTAATCTTCTTTTGCGGTGTGTTTGTTCAGACCGATGAATTGTGGGTTTATGATCAAGTTTATCTATGAACAATATTTGAATCTTCTCTAAATTCTTTTATGTGTGATTGGTTATCTTTGCAAGTCTCTTCAAATTATCAATTTGGTTTGGCCTACTAGATTGATCTTTCTTGCAATGGGAGAAGTGCTTAGCTTTGGGTTCAATCTTGCGGTGTCCTTTCCCAGTGACAGTAGGGGCAGCAAGGCACGTATTGTATTGTTGCCATCGAGGATAACAAGATGGGGTTTATATCATATTGCATGAGTTTATCCCTCTACATCATGTCATCTTGCTTAAAGTGTTACTCTGTTCTTTTGAACTTAATACTCTAGATGCATGCTGGATAGCGGTCGATGTGTGGAGTAATATTAGTAGATGCAGGCAGGAGCCGGTCTACTTGTCTCGGACATGATGCCTATATAGATGATCATACTTAGATATTCTCATAACTATGCTCAATTATGTCAATTGCTCAACAGTAATTTGTTTACCCACCGTAATACTTATGCTCTCGAGAGAAGCCACTAGTGAAACCTATGGCCCCCAGGTCTATTTTCTATCATATTAATCTTCCATCAACAAGCTATTTCTTGCATTGTTTTTATTTTGCTTTATTTACTTTGCATCTTTATCATAAAAATACCAAAAATATCATCTTATCATATCTATCAGATCTCACTTTGGTAAGTGACAGTGAAGGGATTGACAACCCCTTTATTGTGTTGGTTGCGAGGATTTTATTTGTTTGTGTAGGTGCGAGGGACTCGTGTGTGGCCTCCTACTAGATTGATACCTTGGTTCTCAAAAACTAAGGGAAATACTTACGCTACTTTGATGCATCACCCTTTCCTTTTCAAGGGAAAACCAACGCAGTGCTCAAGATGTAGCACGAGCTCATCCGAAAGGACAAAGCCAAGTCGTTCCCAAACAAGAGCAACTTCACCAAGAAGACTCCTCCCAAAGCGTTGGTGGTACAAGAAGAGTACAACGAGGATGATGATGAGGATGAGTTGCTTGCCATGGCCTCCGTTTCCATTGCGACAACTCCACGAGTGTCACTCTTCGACTCACCCAATGAGAGCATCACCACCAAGTGCCTCATGCCTAAAGCCACCAACAAGGTAACCCCCAACATCAAAACTACCATCATTAATAATCCTTCTTTGACGGATTGCATTGATGAACATGATGGACCTAATGTGGAGGAGAATGAGTTTGAGTCCTTTATGGGCAAACTCAAGGGTAAATCCAAGAAGCACTTCGTTTCTCTCTTGGAACAACTTGGTGAAGCCAATAACATGATCGAAACTCATGAAGATACCATCCCTAAGATGGAGGGGCATAGTCGTGACTATGCCGATGAGATTTCGGATCTTTCCAATGCTCTTGAGGAAGAGCGCGGTCTTCGTTTGGCTCTTGAGGAGTCACACAACGATGATCATGCTAAATTAAAGAAAGATCTTGATCATGCTCTTGTTGTATCTTGTGTGCTAAATTCCGAGAAGGCCAAACTTGGGGTTGATCTTGCTAGACTCAAGGTGGAGTTTGATATACTTGACAAGGCTCACAAGGCCTTGAAAGGTGTTCATGCTAGCCTCAATGAGTCTCATGATCAACTCCAAGTGAAGCTAACCAAGGAGAAAGCCACCTTTCCTCATATGGTGTTAATTGATAATGCAAATGCTACTAACCCTTGTTGTGAGCATGTGCATCTTGTTGAGGAAAATGCTAAGTTGAAGGAGCAACTTGAGAAAGGTCTTGTGTCTTGCATACAAGGCGAGAAGAACCTCAACGACCTTTTGAGCAACCAAAAGGAATTTGTGGCCAAAGAAGGGATTGGGTACGTGCCCAAGTCCAAGAACAAGAAGAAGAATGACAAGGCCAAACGACCTCCTCCGCTCAAGCAAACCTTTGTGAAGGAGGAAAAGGGTGCTACTAAGGAGAAGGAGAAGAACACCTTGAGGGGTAGTGATGCCAAGAAGGGCAATGCTTCCCTTCCCAACAAAGCCGGCGACTTTAACCCTTCTTATGTGTTGTGTCATGCTAGCGATGGGCATGTTTATGCCAAATTTGTTGGTTCTCCTTATGAGTACATTGAATGGTCTATTTGGGTTCCTAAGACCATTTTTACTAACATCAAAGGACCCATTACAAAATGGGTACCTAAAACCAAGCATTGATCTCTTATAGGTGTTTGCTTCCGGTGGGGGATCATGGTTGCTTGATAGTGGAGCTACTAATCATATGACCGGAAGCAAGGACTTGATGGTGGACGTGCAAAAGATTCCATCCATGCCCACCAACGTCGAGTGGGGTGACGCCTCATCCTCTAAGGTATTGGGACTCGGAAAGGTTGTCATTTCTCATGATCTTACGATCGAGAAGGTCATGCTTGTTGAGTCCCTTGCATACAATTTACTTTTCATTCATCAACTAGCACTCATGGGTTTTTCCACCTTCTTTGATGTTGATACCGTGGTCCTCTTGTGTAGCAAGACTCTTAAAGTAGCATGTGTTGGGAATGTCGAAAATGGTCTCTATGTGATTAACTTTTCGGAGCGACTCACTAAGACCGCGACATGCCTAATGGCTAAAGTTGACGTGGGATGGCTTTGGCATCGCCGTTTAGCCCATGTCAATATGAGATCTTTGCAAAGTCTTCTCGAGGGGGACCATGTCTGTGGACTAACAAATGTCAGTTTTGCAAAAGATCGTGCTTGCATTGCTTGTATCGAAGGAAAGCTTCATGAAAAGGCTCACCCTCCCACGACTATCATTTACTCGAAGAGGCCTTTGGAGCTCCTTCACATGGATCTCTTTGGGCCTCCATCTTTTGATAGTCTTGGGGGCAGGAAGTATTGCTTGGTGATTGTGGATGACTATTCAAGATACACTTGGGTATATTTCTTCAAGAGGAAGAGTGAGACCCAACAAATCGTCGTTGACTTTGCAAATGAAGCTCAACGTCAACACAATGCAAAGATCTTGACAATAAGAAGTGACAACGGCCCGAGTTCAAGAACTACACCTTGGATGAGTTTCTTAGTGATGAGGGGATCAAGCATCAATATTCCGCGCCTTACACCCCTCAACAAAATGGTGTAGCGGAGAGGAAGAACCGGACGTTCATGGATGCGGCAAGGACCATGATGGCAGAGTTCAAGTCTCCATACAAATTTTGGGCTGAAGCCATCAACACCACGTGCCATGCATCAAATCGGCTCTACCTCCGCAAAGGCTTGAACAAGATTCCATATGAGATACTCACCGGGAACAAGCCCAACCTCAAGTACTTTCGGGTGTTCGGGTGTAAGTGTTTCATTCTCAAGAAAGGTGTTCGTTTGTCTAAATTTGAGGCTAGAGCTCATGAGGGCATATTTTTTGCCTATGCTACAAACTCCCATGCTTACTGTGTCCTCAATAAGTCCACGTGACTTATTGAGGAGACATGTAACATGGAGTTTGATGAGAATAACGGCTCCCAAGTGGAGCAAAGTGGCACTTGTGATGTAGGTGATGAAATTCCTCCCCAAGCCATAAGAAGAATGGGTGTTGGTTTTATCTTACCCATTGAGGAACCCCTTGTGGCCGAAGGAGAAGGATAATGCTCCACTCAAGTGGAGCCATCACCAACCCAAGGCCCACACGCTTCCGAAGAACAAAGTGAAGGCCCTCAACCTCAAGAACAAGACCAAGGGCAAGGTCAATATCAAGATGGTGTTGTAACATCAAGTGATGCCCAAGGTCAAGTTCTCTCCTCCGACAAAGTTCAAGATCAAGAGCTTCCTCGAGATCAAGAACAAGCTCAAGACGGCGCTCAAGATGATCAAGTGACCACTCCTCGAGGAGGAATTGGAGCGTCGTGCCGCCAAGATTGCTTCCAAGCTCTCCACCAAAGATCATCTCATGACAAATGTGCTTGGAAGCTTAAGAAAGGGGGTAAGCACTCATAGACAATTAGCAAACTATTGTGAACATCACACGTTTGTCTCTTGTGTTGAACCCCAAAAGGTCTATGAGGCGCTTGAAGATCCGGATTGGCTCAATGCCATGCATGAAGAACTCAACAACTTCAAGCACAACAAGGTATGGATATTGGTGCCAAGGCCAACGGGGAACCATAATGTTATTGGAACCAAGTGGATATTCAAGAACAAGCAAGATTCTCATGGGATTATCATTCGCAACAAGGCTTGTTTGGTAGCACAAGGCTACTCCCAAGTCGAGGGTATCGACTATGGTGAAACCTTTGCTCCCATTGCTCGCCTTGAATCCATTCACATGTTGATTGCATATGCTTCTCATCATAACTTTAAGTTACAACAAATGGATGTGAAGAGTGCTTTTCTTAATGGTCCTATTAATGACTTGGTATATGTCAAGCAACCCCCCAGGTTCGAGGATCCCTGCTTTCTCGATCATGTGTATCAACTTGATAAGGCACTCTATGGCCTTAAGCAAGCCCCACGTGCGTGGCATGACCACCTTACCAAGTTGTTGCAAGATCGTGGTTTTGAAATTGGGAAAATCGACCCCACTCTTTTTACTAAGAAGGTCAAAGGGGAGTTGTTTGTGTGCCAACTATATGTTGATGATATTATCTTTGGTTCCCCTAACAAAGCTTTCAATGAGGAATTTGCCGCACTCATGACCTCCAAGTTCAAGATGTCCATGATGGGAGAGTTGAAGTTCTTCCTTGGCTTTGAATTCAAACAAAGAAGAGAAGGAACCTTCATCAACCAAGCCAAATACACTCAAGACATGATCAAGAGATTCAAGCTAAGTGATGTCAAGCCGGCTTCCACTCCCATGCCCACCAAGTGCCAACTTGACATTGATCCCAATGGTAAAGCGGTGGATCAAAAGGTATATCACTCCATGATTGGCTCCTTGCTTTACCTTTGTGCATCTAGATCGGATATCATGTTGAGTGTGGGAATTTGTGCACGGTTTCAGGCTGCACCTAAGGAAAGCCACTTTGTGGCGGTCAAGTGAATCTTTTGATATTTGTATCATGCCCCAAACTTTGGCTTATGGTACCCAAGAGGAGCAAACTTCAAGCTTGTAGGATATTCGGGCTCCGATTGGGCGGGAGACAAAGTGGATAGGAAGTCCACTTCCAGAGGGTGCCAATTTCTTGGTTGCTCTTTGGTGAGTTGGTCTTCCAAGAAACAAAGTTGTGTGTCTCTCTCGTCCACCGAAGCGGAGTATGTGGCAGCTGGTAGTTGTTGTGCATGTAACACCCTCGATGCGACTATATCTCCCACATGTCGAGGCACGACTTAGAGGCATAATCGCATTGAAGGCATATGTCGCAAGTTAGGTAATCTGCACAACATCTCATGTAATATAAATAATAAAGGGGAGATAACATAGTTGGCTTACACTCGCCACGTCAATCAAGTACATAAATAACATTACATCATCCAAACACTCATGGCCCGACTACGGCACCAAAATAAAAGAGAACCCAACATGCGATAACGGTCCCAATCAACCCCAACTGGGCACCACTACTGATCATCAGGAAAGGAAACATAGTAACGTTGAGAGTCTTCGTCGAACTCCCACTTGAGCTCAAACGCGTCTCCTGGAGCGGAATCATCAGTCCCTGCATCTGGTGTAATAGTAAACTGTGAGCCACAGGGACTCAGTAATCTCGCACCCTCGCGATCAAGACTATTTAAGCTTATAGGTATGGCAAGGTAAAAATATGTGGAGCTGCAGCAAGCGACTAGCAAGTATGGTGGCTAACTTATTCGCAAAAGAGAGCGAGAAGAGGAGGCAAAGCGCGTGTGAGAAACTAGAGAGCAACCTGCGCAAACATTACTCCAACACCGTGTCCACTTCCCGGACTCCGCCGAGAAGAGGCCATCACGGTACCACACTCAGTTGATTCATTTTAATTAAGTTAAGGTTCAAGTTATCTACAACCGGACATTAACAAATTCCCATCTGCCCATAACCGCGGGCACGGCTTTCGAAAGTTCAAATCCCTGCAGGGGAGTCCCAACTTAGCCCACGACAAGCTCTCACGGTCAACGAAGGAATATACCTCCTCCAAAGACGTTCCGATCAGACTCGGTATCTCGGTAATTCAAGACACTTCGACAGGTTAAAACAAGTCCAGCAACACCACCCGAATGTGCCGACAAATCCCGATATGAGCTGCACATATCTCTTTCTCAGGGCACACTCGGATTGTCTAAACTTCCGGTAGGCCAGCCCAGAGTTGCCCCTGGTAGCCACCGGCGGCTGATAGTTTGGACCAACACTCAGAGGAGCACTGGCCCGGGGGGGTTAAAATAATGATGACCCTTGAGTCTGCAGAACCCAAGGGAAAAAAGGCTAGGTGCCAAATGGTAAAACCAAGGTTGGCCATTGCTGGAAAAGCTTTAATCAAGGCGAACTATCAAGGGGTTCCCATTATAACATAACCGCGTAAGGAACGCAAAATCCGGGAACATAACACCGATATGACGGAAACTAGGGTGGCAAGAGTGGAACAAAACACTAGGCGAGGGGCCGAGCCTTCCACCCTTTACCAAGTATATAGATGCATTAAGATGACAAGATAATATAATGATATCCCAACAAGTAAATAAAAGATGTTCCAACAAGGAACGGCCTCCCATCTTCACCGGCAACTAGCAACGCTATAAGAGAAGCTGAGCAGAGCGGTAACATAGCCAATCAACAGTTTGCTAGGACAAGGTGGGTTAGAGGTTTGACATGGCAATTTGGGAGGCTTCCAAGCAAGTGGTAGGCATCGTAGCAATGGCATAACAAAAGAGCGAGCAAACTAGCATAGCAAAGATAGTAGTGATTTCGAGGGTATGATCATCTTGCCTGCACAGTTGTCAGAGTTGACTGGATCCCCGAAAGCAAACTCAACGGGCTCCTCGTTAGCGAACTCGTCTCCCGGCTCTACCCAAACAAGACAAACAAGCAACAAGGATACAATCAACCACGTGCAAACTCAATCAACACGATGCAAAGATGGTATGCTATGCGGGATGCGATGCGGGATGCAAAATGCAAGATATGACAGGAAATGCATGAACCTGGCCTCAACTTGGAAAACCAAGTGTGCCACTGGAAATATGAGATGAAATCGCTTGAAAATGATATAAAGAACGCCGGAATCGGAGTTACGGTTTGGAAATGGCAAGCGATTCAAAAATGACATCGGTCTGCGATTTACAGCAAGTAGCCATCTAAATGCAATGAGATGAACATGCTACAGCACCCAAACATGACAAGAAAATACCTGGCAGGGATTCCCACAAGATGCTTAACAAAAGTCTAGCACTGAGCTACGGCCAATTCATCCATTAACAGGTTCAAACAAGCATGGCAAAAATGCATATGACAAACAGATTTCAGACTTAGTGAAATTAACACTTGTTTGGAATTTCAGATCAGGTAGCCCTCTTCGGAGCAACACTAAACTATATGCTACAGGACCTGAACATGGCAAAGTAAAGCATGGAATGGAGCTACTCAAAGAGCTTAACAAAAGTCTCTTAGTGACCGTGAGCCAAAAGGGATCAGAAAATACAATTGCAAGCACGCGAGCATAGCAAAAACATAATCAGTTTTCATACTTAGTGAAAACTGACACATGCTGAAATATAACTCAAGTAGGCATGTTTACGAGCTCGATGCACTCACTACGGTGCAAGTCATGACAAGACAAGCATACATACATCAAGAAGGAACAAAATGCAAGCTAGACATGGCAAGAACAATAGCATAGCATGCACGGATCAACTACAACATCACCGGCAAAATTGCAAACAAGTTGACAATTTGCCCAGATTCACGAAGTAGCAAAAGTAGAGCTCGATTGAATCAAGCTAGGGTGCTCCATAATTGCAAACAAAGGCATGGATGGATAGAGCACTACAATATTAACAAAACATCCTTATTGATCATCCTCAAAAGAGGCACGGATCACTAGGAAACAACAAGAACATATGGCATCATGAGATAAACAGCTCCAGGACTTGGTGAAATTACTAAGTCCTTGAAAACAGAATTAGCAAGTGCACCACTTTGCAAGCTTGCACAAGTCACCACACACATCACAAAAATACATGGGTTGCACCTCTAGAAAGATGACAAAACCCTTAACAAAACACATGTAGAACTCATGGGCATAGCATGCACACAATAATCATGGCAAAAATGACAAAAACCTAAACGAAGTAGCAGATCTGACAATTAACTCAAGTAGCCCTCTTCTAACAGCATTTCGGGCATCTAGATGAGCTCAAATGAAAATGATGCAATGTAATGAAATGATGTACTCTCTGAGATGAACATTCTAATATGCTATATGCATGAATCGGAGCTATGGATGCAAAGTTACAGCCTGACGAACATGGGCACTTGGATCTGCAATTTCGGGACTTAGATGAAAAAAACAACCTCCGGATTAGGGTTTACTGTTCATCACGAGCCGGTTCCAGATTAGGCGGCACGCCGTTCGAGGTTGACCGGGGCAGCTCACCGGAGCCGATGGCCGCGGTGGCCGGAGCTTGACGGGGAGGTGGCGGCACGGCGGCTGCGGAGGAGAACGGTGGCGAGATCGATGCGGCGCGGGGCGGCCCGGACCGGGTCGAGGCGGAGCGGAGCGGCGGCTGCCGGCGTCGAGTCGGAGCGGCGGAGCGGCGGGCGCCGGTCACCGGACCGCAGGAAGAAGAGGCAGGCGGCGGCGCGGGGCTCTGGCCCGAGCGGTCGGCGGGGAGGGCCGGCCTCGGGCCCTCGCGGGCCGGCGCGGGAGGCGGGGAAGTGGGCGCGGCGCGACAGGTGGCGGCGGTTGATTGGCGGCGGCGATGTGTCCGCTAGGAGGCGGACATGTCCGGCGGCGGCGGTGGAAAATTAGGGTTTCGGGGGGAGAGGAAGATCCGGATTTCGGGGGGGTGTTTAAATAGGCATAGAAGGAGCTAGGAGAGTCCAAATGAGGTGCGGTTTTCGGCCACGGGATCGTGATCAAACGCTCTAGATGATGGAGCAGAGTTAGGTGGGTTTTGGGCCAAATTGGAGGGGTGTTGAGCTGCAACACACACTAGGCCTTTTCGGTCCCTCGGTTAACCGTTGGAGTATCAAACGAAGTCCAAATGATACGAAACTTGACAGGCGGGCTACCTGTAGTAAACCAAGGCCGCTTGGCAAGTCTAGGTCCAATCCGGAAATGTTTAATCCCCACACACGAAAGAAAGCTAGAAATGGCCACCAGAGGAGAACGAAGCGCCGGAATGCAAAACGGACAACGGGGAAAATGCTCGAATGCATGAGACGAACATGTATGCAAATGCAATGCACATGATGACATGATATGAGATGCAAGACAACGACAACAACACACGGACACAAAGACCCGAACCCGAGAAATAAATATAACTTAACGCCGGAAGCGGCAAGAGTTGGAGTACAAATTGGGAAAGTTACATCCGGGGTGTTACAACACTCCACCACTACGAAAGGATCTCGTCCCGAGATCTAGGACTGAAAGAACGCCGGGTACTCAGAACGGAGGTGATCCTCGCGTTCCCAGGTAGCTTCACGGTCGGAATGATGTGACCACTTGACTTTGAGAAATTTGATTGACTTGTTGCGAGTCTTGCGTTCAGTCTCTTCAAGAATAGCAACTGGGTGCTCACGATAAGAGAGATCTTCTTGGAGCTCAATGTCCTCGAAGTTGATGGTGCGGTCAGGAGTCTTAAAGCACTTTCGAAGCTGAGAGACATGGAACACGTCATGAACATTTGCAAAGTTTGAAGGAAGCTCGAGTTGATAGGCGAGGTCGCCTCTCTTGCTGACAATCTTGAAAGGTCCCACGTATCTGGGGGCAAGCTTCCCTTTGATACCGAAGCGACGAGTACCTTTCATAGGAGAGACACGGAGGTAAACATGATCTCCGATCTCGAAAGCCAAATCACGGTGCTTACTATGATAGTAGCTCTTCTGGCGGGATTGGGCTGCTTTGAGGTTATCACGAATGACTTTGCATATTTCTTCTGCCTCTGTGATTAAGTCATTACCCAAAAGCTGACGTTCACCAGTTTCAGACCAGTTGAGAGGGGTACAGCACTTCCTGCCATACAGAATTTCGAATGGGGCCTTGCCCGAACTTGCTTGAAAACTGTTGTTGTAGGAGAATTCGGCATAAGGAAGACAATCCTCCCATTTTATGCCGAAGGAGATCACACAAGCCCTGAGCATATCTTCAAGAATCTGGTTGACACGCTCGACTTGACCGCTAGTTTGAGGATGGAAAGCTGTGCTAAAACGGATGTTGGTGCCCATGGCCTTCTGAAAAGAATCCCAAAACATGGATGTAAAGATGCTGCCACGGTCTGAAGAGATCACTTGTGGAATACCGTGCAGAGAGACAATACGAGAGGTATAGAGTTCCGCCAATTGAGCTGCAGTGATCGACTCTTTGATAGGCAGAAAATGAGCCACTTTGGTGAGTTTGTCGATGACAACGAATATAGCATCATTGCCACGCTTGGACTTTGGAAACCCAGTCATGAAGTCCATTTCAATGTGGTCAAACTTCCATTCTGGAATGGCAAGAGGTTGGAGGAGACCAACTGGCCTTTGGTGTTCTGCCTTCACTCTTCTGCAGACATCACATTCATTCATGAATTGAGCGATCTCACGCTTCATTCGAGTCCACCAATAAGCTTGCTTGAGGTCCTGATACATCTTCGTGCTCCCAGGGTGGATGGAGAGGAGAGAATTGTGAGCCTCGTTCATGATCACTTTACGGAGGTCACCTTTGGGTACAACAATACGATCCTCGAAGAAGAGAGTGTCCTTGTCATCAAGGCGGTAGCACTTGTACTTGGACTGACTCTTGGCAATCCCAATCTTCACCTTTTTCACCATAGCATCAAGAAGATGGGCTTGGCGAATCTGGTCTTCCAAGGTAGGAGAGACTAGAAGGTTGGCGAGGAAACCTTGAGGAACAATTTGCAGGTTAAGTTTGCGGAAAGCTTCACAAAGCTCGGGTTGATAAGGCTTGAGAATCAGACTGTTGCAGTAAGCTTTCCTGCTCAATGCGTCAGCAATCACATTGGCCTTGCCTGGAGTATACTCGATACTCAGATTATACTCTTGAATCATTTCGACCCATCGAGTTTGCCTGAGGTTGAGATTAGGCTGAGTAAAGATGTACTTGAGACTCTTGTGATCAGTGAAAATGTCCACTTTTCTTCCCAATAGAAGATGTCTCCAAGTCAAAAGAGCATGCACAACTGCCGCCAACTCGAGATCATGAGTGGGGTAGTTCTTCTCATTAGGCTTCAACTTGCGAGATGTATAAGCAACAACTTTCTTCTCTTGCATCAATATTGCGCCAAGACCTTGGAGAGAGGCATCACAAAAGACCTCGTACGGCTTGGATTCATCAGGCGGAGTCAGAACTAGAGCAGTGATCAATTTCTCTTTCAAAGTGTTGAAAGCAATGTCACACTCCGGAGACCAAACGTACTTGACGTGCTTCTGGAGAAGATTTGAGAGAGGCTTCGCGATCTTAGAAAAGTTTTCAATGAATCTTCGGCAATAGCTTGCGAGACCGAGGAAGCTACAGAGTTGCTTCATGTTCTGAGGAGGTTCCCAATTCACAATTGCAGACACCTTCTCAGGATTCACCGCAATGCCCTTGGCAGAGATGATATGACCAAGATAAAGAACCTCATCGAGCCAAAATTCACACTTGGAGAACTTGGCGTAGAACTGATGTTCCCTGAGCTTATCAAGAACCAAACGCAAGTGCTTGGCATGATCTTCCTTGTTCTTCGAGAAAACCAGAATGTCGTCGAGATAGACCAAAACGAAGTCATTGGTGTAGGTGTTGAAGATGAAGTTCATCATGCGAGAGAATGTCGAAGGAGCGTTGACGAGATCAAAAGACATGACAGTGTATTCATATGAACCAAAGCTTGTCCTGTAAGCCGTCTTGGGAATATCTTGCTCACGGATTCAAATCTGATGATAACCCATACGGAGATCAAGCTTGGAGAATACTTGGGCACCTTTGAGTTGTTCGAACAGCTCATTGATGTTGGGAAGTGGGTATTTGTTCTTGATGGTCTTCTTGTTCACTGGACGGTAATCAACACAAAGTCGGTCCGTTCCATCCTTCTTCTTCACAAAAAGAACACCCCAACCCCATGGAGAAGAACTAGGCCGGATGAGACCCATTTTCTCTTGAATATCGAGTTGCTTCTTCAGCTCCTTCAACTCTTCAGGTCTGAGCTTGTAAGGACGTTTGCAAACAGGTTCCGTACCAGGCTCAAGATCAATAATGAATTCAACTGGCCGGTGCGGAGGCATTCCTGGAAGCTCTTCTGGAAAGATATCTTGATATTCGCAAACGACTAGAATTTGCGAGATGGCATCGAGTTCACCCTTCTCATTGAGAGAAAACAGACGGATGGTATCATCACGAGCGGCAAATACAATTACATCCTCAGACGAATGAGTCAATTGAATCTGCCTGGCAGCACAATCAAGCTGAGCCTTGTGCTTAGAAAGCCAATCCATTCCGAGAATAAGATCAATATCCGAGTTACCAAGGATCATTGGGGAAGCCAGAAACTTGAAATCACCCATCGAGATAGAAATATCCGGAACTTCGTAGTTAGCAAGCAAGCATCTACCCGGAGAGACAACTGCTAATGGCTTATGCATAACTTGAGAAAACCACCCATGCTTAGATGCAAAAGGTCTCGAGATAAAACAATGCGATGCACCAGTGTCAAAAAGAACTTTTGCAGGAACATCGTTAACAGGAAGGTTACCCATGATGACATCTGAAGAATCCTCTGCCTGAGCTGCATTCACCATATTGACCTGGGCGTACTTGGGGTTATGCTTGACCACAGCTGTACTTGCCAATCTGACAGGATGAGGAGGAGGAAGACGCCTCTGGTTGAAGCACTTGTTGGCGTAGTGGCCCTTCTGTTGGCACTTGTTGCACGTGACCTCTGAAAGCGGACGGTGGTACGGAGCACTCGATCTTGGAGCTTGAGACGAAGTCTTGTTCTGAAAGCCAGGGTTGGGTGGGTGGGAAGAACCACTGCCACTTTTACTCTTCTGCTGATATGGCTGACGGAACGGAGGAGGAGGAAGCCAATACTTCTGCTGCTTGGCCACTTGAGTAGAGGAAGAAGGAGTAACATCTCTGACTCGCTTCTTGGAAGCATCACACCTCAACTGAGCAGCCTCTTGCTTCAGTGCCATGTTGTAGAACTCATCGTGTCTCAAGGGCTCGAAGAGAACAAGAGCTAGCTGAATTTCTTCTCTAAGACCACCCCTGAACTGGTATATCATGCTCTTCTCATCAGGGACGTCCTGCTTGGCAAAGCGGGCGAGCTTCTGGAACAACTTGTTGTAGTCATAGACAGACAAAGAGCCTTGCTTCAGATTGCGGAATTCCTCACGCTTGCTTTCAACCACGCTCTGGGGAATATGATGAGCCCTGAAATCTCGACGGAAATCATCCCAAGTGATAACACGTCCACCTCTGGAGTCCTTGTACTGCTGGAACCATTCTGCAGCTTGATCTTTGAGTTGGAAGGAAGCGAACTTAACAAAGTCCTCAGGCCTGACGTTACTGCACTCGAAATGCTTGCACAGATCCACAAGCCAATCGTCAGCATCGGTTGCCTCAACACAATTGCTGAAAGTCTTTGGCCCGTTAGCAAGGAATTGGTTGAGTGTAGCAGAGTGATTCTGATTGTTGCCTTGATTCCCTTGGTTGCCTTGATTGCGCTCTTGGAGAATTTGCATGATCAACTGTGTGTTTGCATTGGTTGCGGCCATCACAGCTTGCCATGCCTCCGGAGGAGGTGGAGGTGGTGGCGGATCAGGATTCAGAGTCGTGCGCGTTGGAGGAGCCATCCTGAAGAGGTTGACCACCATTAGCACATTGACAGACAAATATTGAAGCTGAATCGAACGGAATGAAAATTGCAACATATAGTCTTTACATCCGAACAAAATGAACGAATGCATTCTTCTTGAAATGGTCACATATCCATAAATTGAGAAGCCACGTAGAATTAAGGTAGAGAAATAAATCAACAAGGTACGGATCAAGAACGAATAATTGGTAAGAAATCCCAATCTCAAACCAATATCCGTGGAAGAAGAACTAGAGCTGCTAGAATTCCCACCTATGAAACTCCCGAACCTTTCCGGTTATGCAATCAGGTGTTGGGGATACAGGGGAAGCATAATATATCACCAAAATCTAGCAAATCCTACATCCAGCTGTATCCATCCTTCAACACATAACCAAGAAACCTTCAGAAACCATCTACCTCAACCTTCGAAAAGCATCCGTTATACAAGTTATGGCGATACTCCCGAACTCCCGCCCCGGTACTGGGTGGCGTCGAGGTTATCTCACCAACGAACTGCATAAAAGAGATTTTCGATGTCGGCGTACTAGACTCAGGTATTCCAGAACTGCAACGATAAAATTATGATGACAACACCTCGAAGCTCAACTCCCCGGGACACTTCCACTAAACCCCTGACAGGAGGCACCAAGACAATGTTCTCATCATAAAACCATCAAAACGATTCCAAGATACCTGCGTGATCCTGAAAAAAAAATTTAGTGAAATTTGAGAAGAGAAGAGTCAAAACTCTATGTCGGGATGCCTTACCAGAGTGATGAGGAGACTGGGAAGTAAAAAAGAATTCCTAAACTCTCCGATATATAATTCCTAAATGACTCAAAACATTTTTCTAGACACAACTCGGCCGCTAAAAACGATCAAGCAATGGGGCTCCTAAGGTCGGGGAAGGCTCTGATTACCAACTTGTAACACCCTCGATGCGACTATATCTCCCACGTGTCGAGGCACGACTTAGAGGCATAATCGCATTGAAGGCATATATCGCAAGTTAGGTAATCTTCACAACATCCCATGTAATATAAATAATAAAGGGGAGATAACATAGTTGGCTTACACTCGCCACGTCAATCAAGTACATAAATAACATTACATCATCCAAACACTCATGGCCCGACTACGGCGCCAAAATAAAAGAGAACCCAACATGCGACACGGTCCCAATCACCCCCAACTGGGCACCACTACTGATCATCGGGAAAGGAAACATAGTAACGTTGAGAGTCTTCGTCGAACTCCCACTTGAGCTCATACGCGTCTCCTGGAGCGGAATCATCAGGCCCTGCATCTGGTGTAATAGTAATCTGTGAGCCACAGGGACTCAGCAATCTCGCACCCTCGCGATCAAGACTATTTAAGCTTATAGGTATGGCAAGGTAAAATATGTGGAGCTGCAGCAAGCGACTAGCAAGTATGGTGGCTAACTTATTCGCAAAAGAGAGCGAGAAGAGGAGGCAAAGCGCGAGCGAGAAACTAGAGAGCAACCTGCGCAAACATTACTCCAACACCGTGTCCACTTCCCGGACTCCGCCGAGAAGAGGCCATCACGGTAACACACTCAGTTGATTCATTTTAATTAAGTTAAGGTTCAAGTTATCTACAACCGGACATTAACAAATTCCCATCTGCCCATAACCGCGGGCACGCTTTCGAAAGTTCAAATCCCTGCAGGGGAGTCCCAACTTAGCCCATGACAAGCTCTCACGGTCAACGAAGGAATAGACCTCCTCCCAAGACGTTCCGATCAGACTCGGTATCTCGGTAATTCAAGACACTTCGACAGGTTAAAACAAGACCAGCAACACCGCCCGAATGTGCCGACAAATCCTGATAGGAGCTGCACATATCTCTTTCTCAGGGCACACTCAGATTGTCTAAACTTCCGGTAGGCCAGCCCAGAGTTGCCCCTGGTAGCCACCGGCGGCTGACAGTTTGGACCAACACTAGAGGAGCACTGGCCCGGGGGGGTTAAAATAATGATGACCCTTGAGTCTGCAGAACCCAAGGGAAAGAAAAGGCTAGGTGGCAAATGGTAAAACCAAGGTTGGGCATTGCTGGAAAAGCTTTAATCAAGGCGAACTATCAAGGGGTTCCCATTATAACCCAACCGCGTAAGGAACGCAAAATCCGGGAACATAACACCGATATGACGGAAACTAGGGCGGCAAGAGTGGAACAAAACACTAGGCGAGAGGCCGAGCCTTCCACCCTTTACCAAGTATATAGATGCATTAAGATAACAAGATAATATAATGATATCCCAACAAGTAAATAAATGTTCCAACAAGGAACGGCCTCCAATCTTCACCTGCAACTAGCAACGCTATAAGAGGGGCTGAGCAAAGCGGTAACATAGCCAATCAACGGTTTGCTAGGACATGGTGGGTTAGAGGTTTGACATGGCAATTTGGGAGGCTTGAAAGCAAGTGGTAGGCATCGTAGCAATGGCATAGCAAAAGAGCGAGCAAACTAGCATAGCAAAGATAGTAGTGATTTCGAGGGTATGATCATCTTGCCTGCACAGTTGTCAGAGTTGACTGGATCCTCGAAAGCAAACTCAACGGGCTCCTCGTTAGCGAACTCGTCTCCCGGCTCTACCCAAACAAGACAAACAAGCAACAAGGATACAATCAACCACGTGCAAGGATCAAGCAATATGATGCAATGATGATATGCTATGCGGGATGCAAACTGCAAGATATGACAGGAAATGCATGAACCTGGCCTCAACTTGGAAAACCAAGTGTGCCACTGGAAATATGAGATGAAATCGCTTGAAAACGATATAAAGAACGCCGGAATCGGAGTTACGGTTTGGAAATGGCAAGTGATTCAAAAATGACATCGGTCTACGATTTACAGCAAGTAGCCATCTAAATGCAATGGGATGAACATGCTACAGCACCCAAACATGACAAAAAATACTTGGCAGGGATGCCCACAAGATGCTTAACAAAAGTCTAGCACTGAGCTACGGCCAATTCATCCATTAACAGGTTCAAACAAGCATGGCAAAAATGCATATGACAAACAGATCTCAGACTTAGTGAAATTAACACTTGTCTGGAATTTCAGATCAGGTAGCCCTCTTCGGAGCAACAAAACTATATGCTACAGGACCTGAACATGGCAAAGTAAAGCATGGCATGGAGCTACTCAAAGAGCTTAACAAAACTCTCTTAGTGACCTTGAGCCAAAAGGGATCAGAAAATACAATTGCAAGCATGTGAACATAGCAAAAACATAATCAGTTTTCAGACTTGGTGAAAACTGACACATGCTGAAATATAACTCAAGTAGGCATGTTTACGAGCTCGATGCACTCACTACGGTGCAAGTCATGGCAAGACAAGCATACATCCATCAAGAAGGCACAAAATGCATGCTAGGCATGGCAAGAACAATAGCATAGCATGCACGGATCAACTAGAACATCACCGGCAAAATTGCAAACAAGTTGACAATCTGCCCAGATTCACGAAGTAGCAAAAGTAGAGCTCGATTGAATCAAGCTAGGTTGCTCCGTAATTGCAAACAAAGGCATGGATGGATAGAGCACTATAACATTAACAAAACATCCTTACTGATCATCCTCAAAAGAGGCACGGATCACTAGGAAACAACAAGAACATATGGCATCATGAGATAAACAGCTCCAGGACTTAGTGAAATTACTAAGTCCCTGAAAACAGAATTAGCAAGTGCACCATTTTGCAAGCTTGCACAAGTCACCACACACATCACAAAAATACATGGGTTGAACCTCTAGAAAGATGACAAAACCCTTAACAAAACACATGTAGAACTCATGGGCATAGCATGCACACAATAATCATGGCAAAAATGACAAAAACCTAAACGGAGTAGCAGATCTGACAATTAACTCAAGTAGCCCTCTTCTAACAGCATTTCGGGCATCAAGATGAGCTCAAATGAAAATGATGCAATGGAATGAAATGATGTACTCTCTGAGTTGAACATTTTGATATGCTATATGCATGAATCGGAGCTACGGATGCAAAGTTACAGCCTGACGAACATGGGCACTTGGATCTGCAATTTCGGGACTTAGACGAAAAAAACAACCTCCGGATTAGGGTTTACTGTTCATCGCGAGCCGGATCCAGATCAGGCGGCGCGCCGTTCGAGGTTGACCGGGGCAGCTCGCCGGAGCCGATGGTCGCGGTGGCCGGAGCTTGACGGGGAGACGGCAGTGCGGCGGCTGCGGAGGAGAACGGCGACGAGGTCAATGCGGCGCGGACCGGGTCGAGGCGGAGCGGAGCGGCGGCTGCCGGCGTCGAGTCGGAGCAGCGGAGCGGCGGGCACCGGTCGCCGGTCTGTGGGAAGAAGAGGCGGGCGGCGGCGCGGGGCTCTGGCCCGAGCGGTCGGCGGGGAGGGCCGGCCTCGGCCCTCGCGGGCCGGCGCGGGAGGCGGGGAAGTGGGCGCGGCGCGACAGGTGGCGGTGGTGATGTGTCCACTAGGAGGCGGACATGTCCGGTGGCGGCGGTGGAAAATTAGGGTTTCGGGGGGAGAGGAAGATCCGGATTTCGGGGGGGTGTTTAAATAGGCATAGAGGGAGCTAGGAGAGTCCAAATGAGGTGCGGTTTTCGGCCACGCGATCGTGATCAAACGCTCTAGATGATGGAGCAGAGTTAGGTGGGTTTTGGGCCAAATTGGAGGGGTGTTGAGCTGCAACACACACTAGGCCTTTTCGGTCCCTCGGTTAACCGTTGGAGTATCAAACGAAGTCCAAATGATACGAAACTTGACAGGCGGTCTACCGGTAGTAAACCAAGGCCTCTTGGCAAGTCTCGGTCCAATCCAGAAATGTTTAATCCCCACACACGAAAGAAAGCTAGAAATGACCACCGGAGGAGAACGAGGCGCCGGAATGCAAAACGGACAACGGGGAAAATGCTCGAATGCATGAGACGAACATGTATGCAAATGCAATGCACATGATGACATGATATGAGATGCAAGACAACGACAACAACACACGGAGACAAAGACCCGAACCCGAGAAATAAATATAACTTAACGTCGGAAGCGGCAAGAGTTGGAGTACAAATTGGGAAAGTTACATCCGGGGTGTTACAACACTCCACCACTACGAAAGGATCTCGTCCCGAGATCTAGGACTGAAAGAACGCCGGGTACTCAGAACGGAGGTGATCCTCGCGTTCCCAGGTAGCTTCACGGTCGGAATGATGTGACCACTTGACTTTGAGAAATTTGATTGACTTGTTGCGAGTCTTGCGTTCAGTCTCTTCAAGAATAGCAACTGGGTGCTCACGATAAGAGAGATCTTCTTGGAGCTCAATGTCCTCGAAGTTGACGGTGCGGTCAGGAGTCTTGAAGCACTTTCGAAGCTGAGAGACATGGAACACGTCATGAACATTTGCAAAGTTTGAAGGAAGCTCGAGTTGATAGGCGAGGTCGCCTCTCTTGCTGACAATCTTGAAAGGTCCCACGTATCTGGGGGCAAGCTTCCCTTTGATACCGAAGCGACGAGTACCTTTCATAGGAGAGACACGGAGGTAAACATGATCTCCGATCTCGAAAGACAAATCACGGTGCTTACTATCATAGTAGCTCTTCTGGCGGGATTGGGCTGCTTTGAGGTTATCACGAATGACTTTGCACATTTCTTCTGCCTCTGTGATTAAGTCATTACCCAAAAGCTGACGTTCACCGGTTTCAGACCAGTTGAGAGGGGTACGGCACTTCCTGCCATACAGAATTTCAAATGGGGCCTTGCCCGAACTTGCTTGAAAACTGTTGTTGTAGGATAATTCAGCATAAGGAAGACAATCCTCCCACTTCATGCCGAAGGAGATCACACAAGCCCTGAGCATATCTTCAAGAATCTGGTTGACACGCTCGACTTGACCGCTAGTTTGAGGATGGAAAGCTGTGCTGAAACGGATGTTGGTGCCCATGGCCTTCTGAAAAGAATCCCAAAACTTGGATGTAAAGATGCTGCCACGGTCTGAAGAGATCACTTGTGGAATACCGTGCAGAGAGACAATACGAGAGGTATAGAGTTCCGCCAATTGAGCTGTAGTGATCGACTCTTTAATAGGCAGAAAATGAGCCACTTTGGTGAGTTTGTCGATGACAACGAATATAGCATCATTGCCACGCTTGGACTTTGGAAACCCAGTCACGAAGTCCATTTCAATGTGGTCAAACTTCCATTCTGGAATGGCAAGAGGTTGGAGGAGACCAGCTGGCCTTTGGTGTTCTGCCTTCACTCTTCTACAGACATCACATTCATTCACGAATTGAGCGATCTCACGCTTCATTCAAGTCCACCAATAAGCTTGCTTTAGGTCCTGATACATCTTCGTGCTCCCAGGGTGGATGGAGAGGAGAGAATTGTGAGCCTCCTTCATGATCACTTTACGGAGGTCACCTTTGGGTACAACAATATGATCCTCGAAGAAGAGAGTGTCCTTGTCATCAAGGCGGTAGCACTTGTACTTGGACTGACTCTTGGCAATCCCAATCTTCACCTTTTTCACCATAGCATCAAGAAGCTGGGCTTGGCGAATCTGGTCTTCCAAGGTAGGAGAGACTAGAAGGTTGGCGAGGAAACCTTGAGGAACAATTTGCAGGTTAAGTTTGCGGAAAGCTTCACAAAGCTCGGGTTGATAAGGCTTGAGAATCAGACTGTTGCAGTAAGCTTTCCTGCTCAATGCGTCAGCAATCACATTGGCCTTGCCTGGAGTATACTCGATACTCGGATTATACTCTTGAATCATTTCGACCCATCGAGTTTGCCTCAGGTTGAGATTAGGCTGAGTAAAGATGTACTTGAGACTCTTGTGATCAGTGAAAATGTCCACTTTTCTTCCCAATAGAAGATGTCTCCAAGTCAAAAGAGCATGCACAACTGCCGCCCACTCGAGATCATGAGTGGGGTAGTTCTTCTCATTAGGCTTCAACTGGCGAGATGTATAAGCAACAACTTTCTTCTCTTGCATCAATATTGCGCCAAGACCTTGGAGAGAGGCATCACAAAAGACCTCGTACGGCTTGGATTCATCACGCAGAGTCAAAACTGGAGCAGTGATCAATTTCTCTTTCAAAGTGTTGAAAGCAATGTCACACTCCGGAGACCAAACATACTTGACGTGCTTCTGGAGAAGATTTGAGAGAGGCTTCGCGATCTTAGAAAAGTTTTCAACGAATCTTCGGCAATAGCTTGCGAGACCGAGGAAGCTACAGAGTTGCTTCACGTTCTGAGGAGGTTCCCAATTCACAATTGCAGACACCTTCTCAGGATTCACCGCAATGCCCTTGGCAGAGATGATATGACCAAGATAAAGAACCTCATCGAGCCAAAATTCACACTTGGAGAACTTGGCGTAGAACTGATGTTCCCTGAGCTTATCAAGAACCAAACGCAAGTGCTTGGCATGATCTTCCTTGTTCTTCGAGAAAACCAGAATGTCGTCGAGATAGACCAAAATGAAGTCATTGGTGTAGGTGTTGAAGATGAAGTTCATCATGCGAGAGAATGTCGAAGGAGCGTTGACGAGACCAAAAGACATGACAGTGTATTCATATGAACCAAAGCTTGTCCTGTAAGCCGTCTTGGGAATATCTTGCTCACGGATTCAAATCTGATGATAACCCATACGGAGATCAAGCTTGGAGAATACTTGGGCACCTTTGAGTTGTTCGAACAGCTCATTGATGTTGGGAAGTGGGTATTTGTTCTTGATGGTCTTCTTGTTCACTGGACGGTAATCAACACAAAGTCGGTCCGTTCCATCCTTCTTCTTCACAAAAAGAACACCCCAACCCCATGGAGAAGAACTAGGCCGGATGAGACCCATTTTCTCTTGAATATCGAGTTGCTTCTTCAGCTCCTTCAACTCTTCAGGTCCGAGCTTGTAAGGACGTTTGCAAACAGGTTCCGTACCAGGCTCAAGATCAATAATGACTTCAACTGGACGGTGCGGAGGCATTCCTGGAAGCTCTTCTGGAAAGACGTCTTGATATTCGCAAACGACTGGAATTTGCGAGATGGCATCGAGTTCACCCTTCTCATTGAGAGAAAACAGACGGATGGTATCATCACGAGCGGCAAAGACAATTACATCCTCAGACGAATGAGTCAATTCAATCTGCCTGGCAGCACAATCAAGCTGAGCCTTGTGCTTAGAAAGCCAATCCATTCCGAGAATAAGATCAATATCCGATTTACCAAGGATCATTGGGGAAGCCAGAAACTTGAAATCACCCATCGAGATAGAAATATCCGGAACTTCGTAGTTAGCAAGCAAGCATCTACCCGGAGAGACAACTGCTAATGGCTTATGCATAACTTGAGAAAACCACCCATGCTTAGATGCAAAAGGTCTCGAGATAAAACAATGCGATGCACCAGTGTCAAAAAGAACTTCTGCAGGAACATCGTTAACAGGAAGGTTACCCATGATGACATCTGAAGAATCCTCTGCCTGAGCTGCATTCACCATATTGACCTTGGCGTACTTGGGGTTATGCTTGACCACAACTATACTTGCCAATCTAACAGGAGGAGGAGGAGGAAGATGCCTCTGGTTGAAGCACTTGTTGGCGTAGTGGCCCTTCTGTTGGCACTTGTTGCACGTGACCTCTAAAAGCGGACGGTGGTACGGAGCACTCGATCTTGGAGCTTGAGACGAAGTCTTGTTCTGAAAGCCAGGGTTGGGTGGGTGGGAAGAACCACTACCACTTTTACTCTTCTGCTGATACGGCTAACGGAACGAAGGAGGAGGAAGCCAATACTTCTGCTGCTTGGCCACTTGAGTAGAGGAAGAAGGAGTAACATCTCTGACTCGCTTCTTGGAAGCATTACACCTCAACTGAGCAGCCTCTTGCTTCAGTGCCATGTTGTAGAACTCATCGTGTCTCAAGGGCTCGAAGAGAACAAGAGCTAGCTGAATTTCTTCTCTAAGACCACCCCTGAACTGGTATATCATGCTCTTCTCATCAGGGACGTCCTGCTTGGCAAAGCGGGCGAGCTTCTGGAACAACTTGTTGTAGTCATAGACAGACAAAGAGCCTTGCTTCAGATTGCGGAATTCCTCACGCTTGCTTTCAACCACGCTCTGGGGAATATGATGAGCCCTGAAATCTCGACAGAAATCGTCCCAAGTGATAACATGTCCACCTCTGGAGTCCTTGTACTGCTGGAACCATTCTGCAGCTTGATCTTTGAGTTGGAAGGAAGCGAACTTAACAAAGTCCTCAGGCCTGATGTTACTGCACTCGAAATGCTTGCACAGATCCACAAGCCAATCGTCAGCATCAGTTGCCTCAACACAATTGCTGAAAGTCTTTGGCCCGTTAGCAAGGAACTGGTTGAGTGTAGCAGAGTGATTCTAATTGCTGCCTTGATTCCCTTGGTTGCCTTGATTGCGCTCTTGGAGAATTTGCATGATCAACTGTGTGTTTGCATTGGTTGCGGCCATCATAGCTTGCCATGCCTCCGGAGGAGGTGGAGGTGGTGGCGGATCAGGATTCAGAGTCGTGCGCGTTGGAGGAGCCATCCTGAAGAGGTTGACCACCATTAGCACATTGACAGACAAATATTGAAGCTGAATCGAACGGAATGAAAATTGCAACATATAGTCTTTACATCCGAACAAAATGAACGAATGCATTCTTCTTGAAATGGTCACATATCCATAAATTGAGAAGCCACGTAGAATTAAGGTAGAGAAATAAATCAACAAGGTACGGATCAAGAACGAATAATCGGTAAGAAATCCCAATCTCAAACCAATATCCGTGGAAGAAGAACTAGAGCTACTAGAATTCCCACCTATGAAACTCCCGAACCTTTCCGGTTATGCAATCAGGTGTTGGGGATATAGGGGTAGCATAATATCTCACCCAAATCTAGCAAATCCTACATCCAGCTGTATCCATCCTTCAACACATAACCAAGAAACCTTCGGAAACCATCTACCTCAACCTTCGAAAAGCATCCGTTATACAAGTTATGGCGATACTCCCGAACTCCCGCCCCAGTACTGGGTGGCATCCAGGTTATCTCACCAACGAACTGCATAAAAGAGATTTTCGATGTCGGCGTACTAGACTCAGGTATTCCAGAACTGCAATGATAAAATTATGATGACAACACCTCGAAGCTCAACTCCCCGGGACACTTCCACTAAACCCCTGACAGGAGGCACCAAGACAATGTTCTCATCATAAAACCATCAAAACGATTCCAAGATACCTGCGTGATCCTGAAAAAAAAATTTAGTGAAATTTGAGAAGAGAAGAGTCAAAACTCTACGTCGGGATGCCTTACCAGAGCGATGAGGAGACTGGGAAGTAAAAAGAATTCCTAAACTCTCCGATATATAATTCCTAAATGACTCAAAACGTTTTTCTAGACACAACTCGGCCGCTAAAAACGATCAAGCAATGGGGCTCCTAAGGTCGGGGAAGGCTCTGATTACCAACTTGTAACACCCTCGATGCGACTATATCTCCCACGTGTCGAGGCACGACTTAGAGGCATAATTGCATTGAAGGCATATGTCGCAAGTTAGGTAATCTTCACAACATCCCATGTAATATAAATAATAAAGGGGAGATAACATAGTTGGCTTACACTCGCCACGTCAATCAAGTACATAAATAACATTACATCATCCAAACACTCATGGCCCGACTACGGCGCCAAAATAAAAGAGAACCCAACATGCGATAACGGTCCCAATCACCCCCAACTGGCCGCCACTACTGATCATCGGGAAAGGAAACATAGTAACGTTGAGAGTCTTCGTCGAACTCCCACTTAAGCTCAAACGTGTCTCCTGGAGCGGAATCATCAGTCCCTGCATCTGGTGTAATAGTAAACTGTGAGCCACAGGGACTCAGCAATCTCGCACCCTCGCGATCAAGACTATTTAAGCTTATAGGTATGGCAAGGTAAAAATATGTGGAGCTGCAGCAAGCGACTAGCAAGTATGGTGGCTAACTTATTCGCAAAAGAGAGCGAGAAGAGGAGGCAAAGCGCGTGCAAGAAACTAGAGAGCAACCTGCGCAAACATTACTCCAACACCGTGTCCACTTCCCGGACTCCGCCGAGAAGAGGCCATCACGGTAACACACTCAGTTGATTCATTTTAATTAAGTTAAGGTTCAAGTTATCTACAACCGGACATTAACAAATTCCCATCTGCCCATAACCGCGGGCACGGCTTTCGAAAGTTCAAATCCCTGCAGGGGAGTCCCAACTTAGCCCACGACAAGCTCTTACGGTCAACAAAGGCATATACCTCCTCCCAAGACGTTCCGATCAGACTCGGTATCTCGGTAATTCAAGACACTTCGACAGGTTAAAACAAGTCCAGCAACACCACCCGAATGTGCCGACAAATCCCGATAGGAGCTGCACATATCTCTTTCTCAGGGCACACTCAGATTGTCTAAACTTCCGGTAGGCCAGCCCAGAGTTGCCCCTGGTAGCCACCGGCGGCTGAAAGTTTGGACCAACACTCAAAGGAGCACTGGCCCGGGGGGGTTAAAATAATGATGACCCATGAGTCTGCAGAACCCAAGGGAAAAAAAGTCTAGGTGGCAAATGGTAAAACCAAGGTTGGGCATTGCTGGAAAAGCTTTAATCAAGGCGAACTATCAAGGGGTTCCCATTATAACCCAACCGCGTAAGGAACGCAAAATCCGGGAACATAACACCGATATGACGGAAACTAGGGTGGCAAGAGTGGGACAAAACACTAGGCGAGGGGCCGAGCCTTCCACCCTTTACCAAGTATATAGATGCATTAAGATAACAAGATAATATAATGATATCCCAACAAGTAAATAAAAGATGTTCCAACAAGGAACGGCCTCTCATTTTCACCTGCAACTAGCAACGCTATAAGAGGGGCTGAGCAGAGCTGTAACATAGCCAATCAACGGTTTGCTAGGACAAGGTGGGTTAGAGGTTTGACATGGCAATTTGGGAGGCTTGCAAGCAAGTGGTAGGCATTGTAGCAATGGCATAGCAAAAGAGTGAGCAAACTAGCGTAGCAAAGATAGTAGTGATTTCGAGGGTATGATCATCTTGCCTGCACAGTTGTCAGAGTTGACTGGATCCCCGAAAGCAAACTCAACGGGCTCCTCGTTAGCGAACTCGTCTCCCGGCTCTACCCAAACAAGACAAACAAGCAACAAGGATACAATCAACCACGTGCAAGGATCAAGCAATATGATGCAATGATGATATGCTATGCGGGATGCGATGCGGGATGCAAACTGCAAGATATGACAGGTAATGCATGAACCTGGTCTCAACTTGGAAAACCAAGTGTGCCACTGGAAAGATGAGATGAAATCGCTTGAAAACGATATAAAGAACGCCGGAATCGGAGTTACGGTTTGGAAATGGCAAGCGATTCAAAAATGACATCGGTCTGCGATTTACAGCAAGTAGCCATCTAAATGCAATGAGATGAACATGCTACAACCCCCAAACATGACAACAAAATACCTGTCAGAGATGCCCACAAGATGCTTAACAAAAGTCTAGCACTGAGCTACGGTCAATTCATCCATTAACAGGTTCAAACAAGCATGGCCAAAATGCATATGACAAACAGATTTCAGACTTAGTGAAATTAACACTTGTCTGGAATTACAGATCAGGTAGCCCTCTTCGGAGCAACAAAACTATATGCTACAGGACCTGAACATGGCAAAGTAAAGCATGGAATGGAGCTACTCAAAGAACTTAACAAAAGTCTCTTAGTGACCTTAACAAAAATACATGGGTTGCACCTCTGGAAAGATGACAAAACCCTTAACAAAACACATGTAGAACTCATGGGCATAGCATGCACACAATAATCATGGCAAAAATGACAAAAACCTAAACGGAGTAGCAGATCTGACAATTAACTCAAGTAGACCTCTTCTAACAGCATTTCGGGCATCAAGATGAGCTCAAATGAAAATGATGCAATGGAATGAAATGATGTACTCTCTGAGATGAACATTTTGATATGCTATATGCATGAATCGGAGCTACGGATGCAAAGTTACAGCCTGACGAACATGGGCACTTGGATCTGCAATTTCGGGAATTGGATGAAAAAAACAACCTCCGAATTAGGGTTTACTGTTCACCGCGAGCCGGATCCAGATCAGGCGGCACGCCGTTCGAGGTTGACTGGGGCAGCTCGCCGGAGCCGATGGCCGCGGTGGCTGGAGCTTGACGGGGAGGCGGCGGCACGGCGGCTGCGGAGGAGAACGGCGACGAGGTCGATGCGGCGTTGGGCGGCGCGGACCGGGTCGAGGCGGAGCGGAGCGGCGGCTGCCGACGTCGAGTCGGAGCGGCGGAGCGGCGGGCGCCGGTCGCCGGACCGCGGGAAGAAGAGGTGGGCGGCGGCGCGGGGCTCTGGCCCGAGCGGTCGGCGGGGAGGGCCGGCGCGGGAGGCGGGGAAGTGGGCGCGGCGCGACAGGTGGCGGCAGCGATGTGTCCGCTAGAAGGCGGACATGTCCGGCGGCGGTGGTGGAAAATTAGGGTTTCGGGGGGAGAGGAAGATCCGGATTTCGGGGGGTGTTTAAATAGGCATAGAGGGAGCTAGGAGAGTCCAAATGAGGTGCGGTTTTCGGCCATGCGATGGTGATAAAATGCTCTAGATGATGGATCAGAGTTAGGTGGGTTTTGGGCCAAATTGGAGGGGTGTTGAGCTGCAACACACACTAGGCCTTTTCGGTCCCTCGGTTAACCGTTGGAGTATCAAACGAAGTCCAAATGATACGAAACTTGACAGGCGGTCTACCGGTAGTAAACCAAGGCCGCTTGGAAAGTCTCGGTCCAATCCGGAAATGTTTAATCCCCACACACGAAAGAAAGCTAGAAATGACCACCGGAGGAGAACGAAGCGCCGGAATGCAAAACGGACAACGGGGAAAATGCTCGAATGCATGAGACAAACACGTATGCAAATGCAATGCACATGATGACATGATATGAGATGCAAGACAACGACAACAACACACGGAGACAAAGACCCGAACCCGAGAAATAAATATAACTTAACGCCGGAAGCGGCAAGAGTTGGAGTACAAATTGGGAAAGTTACATCCGGGGTGTTACAGTGCACAACTTCTTTGGATGAGGCAAACTTTAAAGTATTACGGTGTCATTTGTGACAAAGTGCCTCTTTGGTGTGACAATGAAAGTGCCATCAAGATTTCTCTCAACCCGGTCCAACACTTCAAGACGAAGCATATTGAGATTCGGTATCACTTCATCCGAGATCACATTAGGCGAGGGGAGATCGAGCTCAACTATGTCAACACTCATGATAACCTTGCATATATCTTCACGAAGCCCTTGGATGAAGCAAGATTTCGCGAGTTAAGGCATGAGCTAAATATCATTGATTCGAGTAATGTTGCGTGAACCTTTCACACTCCACCATACTGAACTTGATGTCTTGTTTAGATGTAGGCATGGACGTAGGGGGAGTGTGGTTCTCTCAATGAACCTTCCCTCCCCCATTATGCATAAACTAATCAAACTCTTTCACTCTAGCCATTTTTTGATGGTTCTTGTGCTTCAAAGATGAGTTTTGGTCATGGGCCCAAGGTTAAAATCTTCGTGGCGCCATACCTCCAGACTCAAACATAGGTGGCCTCGGCCACCGCCCTCTCTTGGAGAAGTGGGTGTTCTTTGTCTTCTTTGTGTTGGTTTTGCGTGTGTGTTCTCTCTTGTTTTCTAGTCATTTTGTCTTATTGTGCTAAGCCGTTTTGTCCAGTCTTTTACGGCTGAGCGGTACTACCACTGGGTGCGCGGTACTACCGCTGATGAACGTCAAGCGGTACTACCGCCCACCCCAGCGGTACTACTGCTACGGGGCGGGCGCTGGGGGTTATGTTGGGGTCAGGGGAGTTGCTCTTCTCCCCCATACCCATTCGCCCCACTCGCTTGTCTTCCTCGTCGCTCCAGCGACGTCTCGCCGCAGGAGGGCTTCGGCCGGCCGCCGTCTTTGTGCCCTCCCTCTCCAGTTCCTCCGATGGAGTCGATCCCCACCGTGTCCTTGATGACCCACAAGTATAGGGGATCTATCGTAGTCCTTTCTATAAGTAAGAGTGTCGAACCCAACAAGGAGCAGAAGGAAATGATAAGCGGTTTCCAGCAAGGTATTCTCTGCAAGTACTGAAATAAGTGGTAACAGATAGTTTTGTGATAGGATAATTTGTAACGAGCAACAAGTAACAAAAGTAAATAAAGTGCAGCAAGGTGGCCTAATCCTTTTTGTAGAAAAGGACAAGCCTGGACAAACTCTTATATAGAGAAAAGCGCTCCCGAGGACACATGGGAATATCGTCAAGCTAGTTTTCATCATGTTCATATGATTCACGTTCAGTACTTTGATAATTTGGTATGTGGGTGGACCGGTGCTTGGGTACTGTCCTTACTTGGACAAGCATCCCACTTATGATTAACCTCTATTGCAAGCATCCACAGCTACAACAAAAGTATTAAGGTAAACCTAACCATAGCATGAAACATGTGGATCCAAATCAACCCCTTATGAAGCAACGCATAAACTAGGGTTTAAGCTTCTGTCACTCTAGCAACCCATCATCTACTTATTACTTCCCAATGCCTTCCTCTAGGCCCAAATAATGGCGACCATTGCTAGCGGATCTGAGGGCAAGATCGCTGATGAGGAGGAGTGGATTCAGCAGCACTGTCCGTGGACCGACTCAGACACCGAGTAGTTTTCGACCGATGACGGCGGTGCAAACGATCCCGCTGGGATATGATGTTCAAGGTCCTCAGTTGGCTATCACCTGGAGCCGTAGCATCGCTCTTTGCCTTTTTGGTGTCTTGATGCCAAAGGGGGAGAGAGTTTAGGGATTTGTGTCGTTGTCGAGTTGCGAGCGTGTGTTTGTGTGGCGTGGTTGTCTTGCCTGTCTTTCTCGCAATATCTTTTCTCGTGTTTGAACCTTTCTTGTGTTGGTTTGGTTGTGCTCGTGAGACTTTTCTATCATATGGTGTAAGACATATGCACTCTATCGCATCTTATTGAGCTTATGTTACCTTGTGCTAGTTCTGATGTGCTGTTATCTAATATCTTGCTTAGTGTTAGCCTTATTTGTTGCAAGATATGCATTGTCTATAAAATATAGGGGGAGTGTTGATCCTAGTATGTGTGCCGTGTAGTCCAAAGCACTTTTCTAGATAGCACACATCTAGGGGAGCCCGTCTATATTTTAGAGATGTGGGGTTTGCTTATGTCATATATTTCCCCCTTTGTGCAAATCCCGTATTGTCATCAATCCACCAAAAACGGGGAGATTGTAAGGGCATATTTATCCCTAAGGTGTTTTGGTGATTGATGACAATGCTTTTGCGGACTAATCGTGTGCTTTGAGCATTTAAGAGATTCATCCTTTGGCACGAGACGATTCTTTCCCCTCGGAGTTTTTATTCAAGACAGTGTAGCTCTTTCGTTTCTGGTTTGGTGGACTTGTCTCGTAGGAGTCACCGTACTATCAAGAGGGGGTCCGCTTTGGTAAGGCTAGGGTGGAATCAACATGTACACTTCCTTTTCGCACCCTCTGAGCCTTCCCGCGTCGATGGAGGTCTATTTCCCTACTTTATGAGCTTGTTTTGGTCCGAGCGGTAGTACCGCGGTGCCCAATGGTAGTACCGCTTGTGGGTCCTCAGCCGTAGTACCGCTGCGGTACTAGGCTCCTACCGCGTCGACTCGAGGGGGTCGCCTCTAGTGTCGGATTGTGCGGCACTAAGCAGCGGCAGTAGAAGCGGTAGTACCGCTCGAGAGCGGTAGTACCGCCCTACCACCGCGGCAGTACCACACTGGGTTTGTTTCCTGCTCATACACCAGCCCTCCCAGACTGCACGGCAGTATCGCGAGGGGGAGCAGTAGTACCGCTGGTCCCAGTGGTAGTACCATTGCCCCCTGCGGTAGTACCGCCCTCTGCGGGACTGTTTTAGGGGGTAACGATTGGATTGTTCCCCCCTCTATAAAAGGGGGTCCTCTTCTTCATCGTTGACTCACCTCTTCCCCCAAAAGCTCCATTAATGCTCCAAGCTCCATTTTCGCCCGATCTCTCTCCCTAGCTAATCAAACTTGTTGATTTGCTCGGGATTGGTTGAGAAGGCCTCGATCTACACTTCCACCAAGAGAAATTTGATTCCCCCACTAATCCCTAGCGGATCTTGTTACTCTTGGGTGTTTGAGCACCCTAGACGGTTGAGGTCACCGTGGAGCCATATTCCATTGTGGTGAAGCTTTGTGGTGTTGTTGGGAGCCTCCGATTAAGTTGTGGAGATTGCCCCAACCTTGTTTCTAAAGGTCCGGTCGCCGCCTCCAAGGGCTCCAATAGTGGAATCACGGCATCTCGCTTTGTGTGAGAGCGTGAGGAGAATACGGTGGCCCTAGTGGCTTCTTGGGGAGCATTGTGCCTCCACACCGCTCCAACGGAGACGTACTTCCCCTCAAAAGGAAGGAACTTCGGTAAACATCCTCGTCTTCATCGGCTCCACTCTTGGTTATCCCGTACCTTCACTTGAGCAAGCTTATTTGTATTATTTCCATTGCTTGCTTGTGTGCTTGTTGTTGTTGCATCATATAGGTTGCTCACCTAGTTGCACATCTAGACAACCTACTTTGATGCGAAGTTTAATTTGGCAAAGAAAAGCTAAAAATTGTTAGTTGCCTATTCACCCTCCCCCCCCCTCTAGTCAACTATATCGATCCTTTCACTTGGGAGCAAAGTAGTCCCTCTGCATTAGCTTTTCTTCGAACACCCTATCCTGTTTGATCACTCTTCTCCCTTTGATTGAGCCCTTGAAGTTGAGAATATGCTCCATTTGCCGGTCCATTTTCTCGTGCATGCCCATGAGCATGATCATGTCCACTTCTACGTCTGAATCCGAGGAATCGAAGAACTCACCTTGAATCATTTGATCAAGCTCCGTCGGTCCATACTCCGCGTCCGATGAAGCATCCAAATCTATCGTTTTCCCTAATAAAATCACAAAAATTTTGTTCAAACAATGTGTCGAACACATCAGGCACAAGGCAGGGCCATAGAGTTGCCGGACGTATCGCGGTGGCGTCCGAGCCGGCGACGACATCCCCCGTAGCGAGGACGGGAGAGAGGACTGCTATACCAGAGCTGGTGGCACAGAGACTATATGAGATCTTCCTCCATGGGTTATATGAGATCTTCCTCTTGATACAAGCCCATGAAAAACACCTAACCCACATAGAACCACCACACACATAGATCACGGGTTAGTACACAAAAATGTAATGGACAATGCTTACCATACCGTGAGATCACTTGATCCCACTCGGTATATCTTCTATGTTTTGTGTTTTTTCTGAAATATGCATGGAAGCGTATCATTGCATTGATAGGTAGAGTTCGTTACAGGGTTAGAGGATCGCCAACACGTGCGCTAGTAAGGCATGTCGGGGATCCGCATGAGAAGAAGAGGAGCGGGTTACTCAACCCAGAAAGCAAAATCTATGTTAGATCTAGTATGGCTTGAATCCCCTTGGCGTCGGCCTTGGCCCAGGCGCGCACTCATCCTAGATGGCTAAGAGAAAGTCATCAATGGAGGGTTACCGATGATCGAAGATGATGACATTGCGATGCTTTATGTGTTGACCAACTTGAATCGACTCTTTGTACTTAGTCCTGATCAGCCTTGAATCATATCTTCTCTCTTCATAAAGATGATGTCTTGAAGGTAAACATGAATGTTCACACAATCTTCTTTTCAAGACATGCTTGCAATAGGCTCAACTCTCACATGACCAATCTTTGGATAACTCCTTGATTAGCACCTTGGTCGACACATAATCTTCTTCTAATAACCTTGAAACCATGAAAGGCGTAATTGGGAGGATAGTCAAAGGTGTAGCTTTACTGATCAAGATGAAACCATCAAACATCTCTTTCTAGATTGCCCGCTGGCCAAACTATTATGGCGTTCAGTTCATATAGCCTTTAATATCACCCCTCCAAATAGTATTCACACATTATTTGGGATGTGGCTAAATGGAGTAGAGACAAATATTGCGAGACATATTCGGATAGGAGTATGTGCATTACTTTGGGCTATATAAAACTATGGAAATGATATGGTTTTTAACAGACAAACTCGTATAAATTTGTTGCGGGTTATCTACAGGGGCACTGCTTGGATCTGTACGTGGTCATTACTCACCCATGTAGAAGCCAGGGAGCTTTTGGTTACTGGGTCTACCCGATGGGAGATGGTAGTTCGGCATATCTACAACCGGTTTGGATGGGGTCCAATAATAAGATAGGTGTTTAGTCATTAGTCCTGTTTTCGCCGGTTGTGACATCTTTTACTTGGTTTTACTTTTCAGCTTTAACGAGCTTGTTCTGAATCGTAGACTTTTTGGATACTTTGTTTAATAAAGGGGTTGCATGCATTATTCTGATGCAGAGGTCGGGGGTAATCCTCGTTTTCTAACTTGAAACCAATAAATGGTCTTCAAATAAAGCCTATGGACAAACCATTCAATTGTAAATCAAGGCAACCATTAGTCCATAAAGATTGTCATCAATTACGAAAACCAAACAAGGGGCACCATGCTCTTTCAGAGACCAAAAAAGGTTGCGGTGAACTAATCACATCCTATATTACTTGTGGCTTGTGTTGTCCGAAAGGGGCGATGTTGCTTGTGGCTAAAACCCTACTTGTCCAGCAAAAAGAAAATGCCCTCTAGTCCCTCCCTTTCGGTGCACTTACTTGAATTATCCGAAATCTCTGATTTTGATGTCAAATGAACGAGAGAAGTGGTGAAACGTCCGGACCGGTACATGGCATCCCCCCCATCCCTCCCCCCCCCCCCCCCCCCCCCATCTACATGTTCCGTCGCCCAAACCCTCCCATCTCCACAGAGTCGATGTTGCCCAAACCTACTCCTCCCAACCTGTACCAAGGCCCCCGTACTCTAGAGGCTGGTACGACATCACCCCAACCTGTACCAAGGCCCCCGTACCTCCCAGCTCGTAGGGGCGGATTGAGCGCGCGCCTCGCCGCCTTCCCCTGACGGCGTGGATTGAGACGAGCTCGAGCTGTCCACCAACAACGAGGGGCGCCACAAGAATCCATTCATTGCTTGCATGGACTTGTTTTCAAAATGGAAAATGGGGAACAGTTTTGGATTCAAATTTCAAATTGACAGAAGTCACACACACACACACACACACACACACACACACACACACACACACACACACACACAGCCTGGTCAGAAAGGAGGGAAAAGACCGGGCACGCAAAGTCGCAGACAGGTCTACAGTCTCCAGAGTCAATGAGCACCTCTACGCCCCTGCAGGCTGCAGCGTACAGGCTACGCTCCAACGGACCGCACCAAGCTCGAGGCCGCCGCCGCCGCCATGCCCCTCCGGCGCCTCCTAGGCCTCTCCGGCCGCCTCCGCCGCCCCCTCTCCACCGTCGCCTCCTCGCACCCACCGTGCCACCGCACCCTCTCGACCGCCGCCTCCTCGGACCCACCGTGCCCCGCCCTCTCCACCGACGCCGCCTCCTCGAACCCGCCGCGGCGCCGCACCCTCTCCACCGCCGCCTCCACGCTCCCGCCGTGGGTCATCATCGACAGCACGTCGCCCGTCGACGAATCGTCGTCGGCGCCGGGCGCGCGTCTCCGCCCCGTCGACCCTCCGCGCGTCTCCAGCATCTCCGTCCCGGCGCACCTCATCAACGCCAGGGAGCGCCCCGCCGCCGGCAGCAACGTCGTCCAAGTCCTCGGCGGCCGCGTTGACGCCGCCAGCGCCGACGGCCACCTCCTCCTCACCCACTACGACACCCTCGGGCCCGAGGGTGCCCGCGACTCCTGGAACCTGACCGCCGACGTGGAGGCCGAGCGCTGCATCCGCAACCCCGTCACCGGCCAGCTGCTCCGCCTCCCGTACCTCGACGGGTCCAGGAAGAGGCCGGAGTACCGCCACATGGGCCTCCTCACCAAAGCCGGCGACGGGGACGCGCCTCACCGGTTCGCCGTCGCCGAAATCGTGCACCAGCGTGACCGCGTCGTCATCGACCGGTTCCTCCCGGAGACTGGCAGGTGGGAGCTGGTGCTCGGCCTGCCGTGCCACCCGCCGCTCAAGTGGGAGATGGAGATGAACCAGGAGACGGTGGCCTTCCGCGACCGCCTCTTGTGGGTCGACCTCACCCGCGGCGCCATCTCCGTCGACCCTTTCAGCCACCGCCCGGAGTTCCGCTTCGTCGAGCTGCCGGAGGGCAGCAGCCTCGCCGACTTCAGACAAGCCCCCACCGCGACCTTCTTCATGAGGGAGATGGGCAAGTACCGGCGCATCGGCGTCAGCGACGGGAGGCTGCGCTACATCGAGGCTTCTCTTCACGCCCCGTTCCTGCTCAGCTCCTTCGTGCTTGACGACGAGGGCAGGAGCTGGACGCTGGAGCGCCAGGTGGAGCTCGGGCGGGTGTTGGAGGATGGCGGCCACCCGTGCGAAGAGGGGAAGAGGCCGCCGCAGATCGCCGTCATCAACCCGCTCAACGCCGATACCATCTACATCACCGTCGGCGAGCAGAAGCACATCGTCGCCGTGGACATTTACCAAGGCAAGGTGATCGCGAGCTCTCCGCTTCAACACGGATACCGTTCGCTTGTACCATGTGTGCTTCCACCCGCGCTTGGATCAAGCCGGATCCCTACCTACGGCAGGTAATCCATCACTTCCTTGTTCTGATCGATTGAGGCTTGTGCATTTCAGATACAGTACAAAATTTGTATGCGAGTGCTGATTTGTTGGTAGGATTGGTGCTATTGATCTGCTTACACCGTCTTACTGTAGATTGGCAGTTCTCTGTTTGGTAGTGGCGTTCACTCAAGCAAGTGCACATCATCTTTCTTTCTGTCATTTGTGCTTGCTCCTCTTCTTATTTTCGCAGATCGTTTTCGATTCTAGATTATCACAATGGCACATTCTCTTCTTTTAGGGTTAAATAATGTATGTTTTTTTTTGACTGAAGGAGCTCAAAGCTCCCAATTTCATTGCCTGAAATTGATAAACAGTTAAATAATGTATATGCGCCCATGAACTATGTTCATTCATAGAACGACATAGCTATGCATGTTATTTCAATCATGTATTTCAAAAGGACTGTGATATTTGGCACACGTGTGCCATATAAGCAAAACTGCCACACCTCTACTTTTTTCATTTTAAAGTACCACACGATTCCTCGTCCTTTGACCTCGCCTCCTCCCAAACGACCCTGTAGGCTCGCCCGAGAAATCCGCTTCTCCCGCACATCTCGGGCACCCACCCCTGAGAAAACTGTCACTTCTTCACGTCTACCATATGATTTCTCCTCAGGACAAAGTTACCATGGTATTTGTATGCAAGTTATCAGGCCTATATTGCATAACTTACCGTGCTATTTACATAGAATGTATCAGGTATCTATGCTTCAAAAACTACATCCCTTCAAAGTTACCACTGTGTTTTGTACACAAGTTATAAGGTCTTCGATGTGTAAAATACCGTGGTACTTACACATAAGTTATCAGGGTATATGTACATCAACCTCCCCCCGGTCAAAGTTATCATGAGGGATTGTACATGAGTTACCGGGTCTACAGTTCGTATATTATCATGGTACTTGCACCTAAAAACCTTGGTGTGTTTCGCTAGCTTTTTCCATAGGTTAAAAATTACCACGAAGTTTTTGCGTAACTTATCACGCCTATAGCACGTGTGCCCTCATGACACTAAATATTATGTGACTTTCTTGTGGCACGCCATGCGTTCTGTTCATCCAAGAGGCCCACGCGCGAGGCGAGTGTATGTTTTTAATAACTTAGTTTCCTTTGATAAAAAAGTTATCATCATGTTTATATTGCAAGTTATCGGTTATGCGGTGCTTATATTATCATGTTATTTACACAAAAAATATTGAGGATGTTTTGAACAACTTTTTTCCGGGACAAAAAGTTATCATGGTGATTCTAGGTAACCTATCAAGCCTGTAATGCTTAAAATATCATGCTATTTACACAAAATTTATCAGGGGTATGTTTTAGCAAATCCCCCTCCCCTCACGGGTCAAAAACTTATCATGGTGTTTAGTTATCGCAGTGCATATGTTTTCATGCTATTTACACATAAAAATGCCAGGGGAGGGAGGTATACTACCGTGCTATTTACATAGAAGATGCCGGAGTATCTTTTCAAAAAAAGATCCCTACGGTCAAAGTTACCATGGTGTTTCTACCTCAGTTATCAGATGTGCGCTGCGTATATTACCATCTATTTACACATAAATTATCGAGTATCTTTTCACATTTGTCTTCCTCAATGGTTAAAGTTACCATGATGTTTGTATCTAAATTATCAGGTCTATGGCGTGAATGTTATCGTGCTATTTACAGAAATTACCGGGGCGGGTTCAACAAATTTATTCCCAATGATCAAAGTTACCACGAACATGTCAAAAACAGTATTTCCCTTAGCTTGCTCAACAATGAGTGTCATCGGTGAGGTGGTTAGCTCCCTTTGTTGATTACCTGCAGAACAGAGATCAAATCCTAGTCCAAGCATTATTTTTGTTGAAAATCGGGAAGGCGCATGGGCCATAATTGACGATTACGAAAATTAGGAAGGCACGAGCGGGTGTGCCCGATAAAATCGGGGAGGGCGTGCGGGAAAGGAAAGAAATCGGGGGAGGTCGTGCGGGAAAGGAAGGAGATCGGGAGGCATGCGGGAAAGGAAAGAAATCAAGAGGACGTGCAGGGAAGGAAGGAGATCAGGGGGGAACTGACGGCGCTAGATGCGTGTGGCAGTTTCGCAATCTGCCACACGGTTGCCAAATACATTTTTCGATTTCAAAATGTACAGTGTTCTACAACAACATTATATATTCATGAATCCATCTCTCAATAATCTTGTTCAGGAAGGTACCTGAAAGGTTGTTGTTTTTACATATATAAGCACTCCTGTGCAATTATTTAGTTAACTGACCACCCAAGTTTTGTCCTCTGAATAAATTTAATCCCCTGGCGGGTCACAGGCTATGTGCTATCTGTGATGAACTCTTCATGTTCTGTTGTAGTATGTTTCAGTTCTGTTCCCTTCCCTGTCACAATTGTTATCAGCAATTCACACTGTACGTAAACCATGGAGCTGTGATGTTTTTCTGATTGGATTTTTTCTTTAGTAAGGAAGGGCATCTGAAGTAAAACAATTAATCCCACTTTGACAAAAGTCGCAAATCATGTTAATGTTATGATAGTGTTAGCAATTTTGTGTTGCAGTACCAGTATGTTGCATGGTCTGGACATATGCTACCGGTATTGTTTCTGATTGCCCAAACCGAATGCAGAGTTGCAAGTTAAACTTAGGCTGATGTTTTCTCCCATTGTAGGAACCCTCTCCATGACTTCAAAATGGTCACTGGGCCATCATCAACGCCATTTTAGCTAGAATTCTTCTGAGAAAGTACTCAAGGTATATCTTGTCAGAGTAGATTTTGATGTAGTTTTTTTCCTGTTTTACTATATCATGATGTAGCTTTTCTGTTTGAAAAATATCATAGTCTTCAAGAGCATGCTAAAATGAAAACAATAATCCTATTACCAATGAATATTTACTCTTTGGTGTTGGTAGTGCAGAAGAGTGCTAGGAAAACCTCGGTCTCGGGTTGAACGGCAGGCGTGTAGTCAAAAGTGACTAGACCTTATATGGGCTACGCCACTAAGGGCCAGTTCTTTTCGGCGATTCTCCCAGAATCACCCCCCTCCCCAGCTTCTCCCAGAATCGCCACTCCATATTTTTTTTACAATCCTATCTAGTTAAGGTCTAATTAGCTAGGATTGTAAAAAATATATGGAGTAGTGATTCTGGGAGAAGCTGGGGAGGAGGGTGATTCTGGTAGAATCGCCCAAAAGAACTGGCCCTAAATGGCATTACCATGATGATGGTCCTGCCCCGCCCCCACCCGTAAACCGCGTATTTTGCAGTACAGTAGAGGAAGGGAGCGCCGAGCGACGCCCTTTGCATAGGTGCCATACCTCTGGAAGACGGTGCCGATTTATTTGCATCTGAAACACTTGAACTACAATTCTTAGCCTACTTATCCTTGGCTCATCACGTTCATGGTTCCCGTGGTACTTCTGTTAGTCCCCAAAGGAGCAATAGTGCAATATAGAGAGGACAAAGAATACATGAGAAGATGCAAACACACGACTCAAGTACAATAGCTTTACATTGTTCTAGTACATCCATTAGAAGTATAAAAGAAAAGGCATTTTCCATTTCTTGGGCCTGCAGCTGGTGTTTTTAAGCCATTTGTTCCAAGAGATCCATTTGCGGTGTACATATTGCTCGGGCAATTGATCGATTCACCGCTAGCTTTACATAAACATCTCTTGATTGATTCTGTGTGTTCTCACTGAATGACTGAGGATTAAAGTTTGTCACTGATGATATCTTCTTGCTGATACTTATGTAGGTACCTACCGTTTTTGCTAAGCCAGGAGCTGAAGACAGGAAGAAGAGGCAACACTGAGACGCGCATTCAGTTATCCATGGGAGGAGCCTAAATTCAGTCATTATCTTGCCAATGCAACTTGGTTATTCTTATAACATATTTACAACTTGGTGATGCAACTGTCTATATAGGCTATATATATTTACAACTTGGTGATGCAACTTGGTGATGCAACTTAGTGGTAGTGGTGCTATCTTCTTCAGTTATCCCTGGACACTTGACATGTCAAGGCTGTAGGAAGAAGCTAAGCTAGAACATCAGTTAACAGCAACGCTTTTGGAACGCGTCGATGTTCTTGTTTCGATCCTTCGGAGCAAGGTCGCTTCTAGCTCTACTGCTGAAACCTGTATTTATAGCCCGCGCCATTTTTACTAACGGTAGGGGTTCCTTCCGACTGTCTACATTTATAAGTTCTGTTCTAGCTTGTACAGTTACATAGAAGAAACTCTAGGGCTAAGCTACACTACTAGTACAATTACAAAAGAAATTGCGACAACATATGTGGCAGCGCAGGGAATACCAGAAAGAAAAAGAACCCAAGCCTCAAACGAATTATAGATTAGGGAAACGTTTCAGGCCGGAGCGCCGGCCGAACCTTCGGCCGGTTGCGAGCCATGCTGGCACCCCGTGCCCGCCCAAGACGCGCCCCACGTGAGACTCCTGTTTATTGTTGGGCCCCATGTGGACCACTCCTCCTCCCTTATCTTTCCCCTGACTGCTGCCTTCATCCCCTACCTCCAGACACATCCTTTCCCATGGCCATATTTCTTCTTCCTTTTCCCTGCGCTGCTGCCTACCGGCGGCCGCTGCCGGCCGTGTGCTTCGCCAAGGCAGGGGGACTACCTGACTGCTGCCAGTCCTCCTCCTCCACACATCTTCTCCCCCAAAACATCTCTCCTTCTCTCTCAAATAAGCCATGGTTCAAGACGAGGCAAGGTCTGGGAAGGAGGCTGCAACCGGTGCCCGGGGAGGCTGCGACCGACCATGAGACGGCGAGCATGGTGACCTCAGGACGGCGAGGATGGGGCGACGCTCCTCCGAGAAAACAATCAACGTCGTTATTTTTGCTACATGCTTCAACCTGCGTCGGAATTTGCTACAAATGGCATCGCATACTGCTGCCACCGGTGTCACGATTTGCTGCAATGCACAATCGACCTCGCGTTTTTGCTACAATCGTTGTTGCGTTTTGCTACAACCGTTTTCATTTTTTGCTACATATGTTCAGGCTGAGCTGCGACCCGACGACGGCGGCGATGACTTTTTTGGTGCAACCATAATAGATTTTTGGTACATCCAGCAACAGTTTTTGCTACATCCATTCTTTTTTCGCCGGCGACGATACAATGGTGAGATACAACCACCAATGACGATGACAAGTTTTTTCATCAAAAAGCTGCAACGGGCATAGTCAAAAGCTGGAACCGGCCATCAGCGGAGCTGCATCTAGTGTGGTGGTGCCCCGGCAGCCATGTCGGGCACCTCTCGCGGAGCTCGACGCCCATGGCCATGGCGACAGCCCCTCACGGAGCTTGACGGCCATGGCCATGGCAGCACCCCTCGCGGAGCTCAACGGCCATGGCAATGACAGCATCCCTCGCGGAGCTCGACTCCCATGGCCATGGCGTGCCCTAGCAGCCACGGCGGCATCCCTCGAGCGGAGCTCGACGAACATGGCCATCGTGTCCATCACCAGGCGGGGAATCATGCACCTCGCGGGTCACAGGGGGCGCGCGTCTAGCGTGAGGAAGAAGACGAGTTTGGGGGAGATTCGAACAGTTACGGGCGCGCAGATCCTACAGCTACCGAGCGACCGGCCGAAGGCGCCTATCGTTGCCCTATAGATTATATACTACACGTACTTCCTCTTAATTAGCTCCCTCTATAAGCCACTTGATTTCTTCTTTCCACTTTGCTCGACAACTCTAAAATTAGGCTGGATGGCTTTAAGATGTATTCATTGCTGTGCTCCATATAGAGTTATAAACATGTGACAAGAATGATAATTTCAAGCGAAAAAAGTGTCTTTCAGAAAGAGATCAATGTGATTGATTTGTTCCTTGATAGAGCCTGCCAAAGGAGTCCATGCAGTACACTAGTAGACCCAACAAGCAGCTGCAGATTGACAGTGGAGGTTGAACTCTAGTTTCCAAAGTAACGCAAGTAAAATCGGGTATGAATAACTAAATCCACTGTCATATACTGTACGAATGAATATGTAGGAAGAACAAAAAAAACCTATTAAGACTATCTAAATATTGTTAAAGCACCAACTCCGGGGGGAAGAGCCACATGACATTCCATCCCAGGCAGCCAGGCTCGTAAAACCTCGTCGGTTTAGCATTCTGAGTTTTCATATTTAACACCTCGCCCGACTCGAGAAAATAGATGGCATCCTCCTTGATATCTCCACAAGGTGCAGAAACAAACTTGGAGAAGTGTTGGCTGATGAATAGTGCTCGGCCGCCACCGAGCCCATTAGCCATGGGCACCCATTTGCGTGTCTTAACATCGGCCATGAAAACATCAACCTGGCGAATGGATGAGGAATAGTCTGGAAAGATATGGATGTGTGGCTTCACCATGAGCAGCTCCCCGTGTGACTGGACTAAGTGCCAGCAAGTGTACTCTTTATCGCGCATAAATCCATGATGTGAGACATTCCGATAATTGAAGTTATTTCGACCATCATCATCATTTGGCACTGTTGGCCCCTCATGAAAATCATTGACCACCACATTATCAGCCACGGCTATCATGCCCACCGCAGCCTCTTCTTCTTTTTCTTCTTCCTCCTCCTCCTCGCCTTCATCCCCATCATCTGCAGCGACATCAATATCTATCACTTCCTCATCTTGGTCATCGTGATCATCAACATCATCTTCGTTGTCGTCGTCGTCCTCATTGTCATCTTCGACGTCGTCCTCATCTTCATCGCCATCATCATCTTCATCGTTGCTAGCCCTGTGCGTTCGGTTTATTCGGTTTATATGGTTTTTTGGTATGTACGGTATTAATACTTCGGTAAATACGGTATGAAATTAAAATACGGTTCGGTTTCGGTATATACCAAATTATTTCGGTATGGTTTCGGTATATACCATAAAAACCAAAGTTGACGCGAATTTGAAAATGACGTAATAATAATTTGCAAATTTATGACTCAAAACACATTCTATTTTACACAAATAGTATATGACTATATATATAAGTATATATGCATGCATTGATTCATCTGTTGATGGTTATGGACGTGCTTAGCATTTTAAAAAGAGAAAAATGACAATGTTACAAGAAAAATGTTGGTGCTTAGTAGTGAATTTGACTCATGTACAAGAAAAATGACAACTTGTACGGTTGTTCATCTCAAAAAATATATATTTATCTTTTACTTCGGTTTATTCGGTTAACTATTCGGTTTTTCGGTATATATCATAAAAACCAAAGTTCAAATCGGTATGAAAAGTTCATACCATACCGAAACCAGAAACCATAAAAACAAAAAAATCGGTTCTGTTCGGTTTATTTTCGGTATGGTTTTTCGGTTCGGTTTTAAAATGCACAGAGTGAATCGTTGCTACTATAATCATCATCCCAACCATCGTAATCAATTGGCCGTCGGATTACATGCCTTGCAATGGTGACCATGGGCCTTCCATCCTCATCCAACCCTAGGTCAAAAGGGATAAGGTCCTCCGCCTTGCTAATGCCATAGAGCTTCTTTTCATGGAAGGCAATGTCAATGATATAAACATATGGAACTGCCCGTGGTTCGGGCACCCACACACCCTTTCCTGGCAGGATCACGATGAGCGGATGGTTCTTGTTGGTGGTGACGACGGCCATGAAGTCATGGGCGGTGGATTGCATCCGGAACTTGCTGACGCGGTAAGCGGGGTGGAGGGCTGCGTCCAACTCGGTCAAAGAAACACGCTCTCCGGAGAATATATTGCGTAGAACATAGTTGTCGATGAGTTCGGGGGTCCGGTGGTAGACGCCGAAGAGTAGCCACTCGTCGGCGGAGCCGGAGAGATGTGAATTCTCGGGGATGAAGGTGGGGTGTCCCGAGGGACCGTTGGTGGGTGTGACGACTTCACCATCAGTGAAGACCATCCATGGTAGCTGGGCTGCCTGGGGTCCATGGCGTCGCACGGCGGAGTGCCATGAACGGCACACGGCGCGGGAACGGGCGCGGTCGGCGGGGTTAGGGAGACCGGCGACAACAAGGTCTAGGAGCTCCGGTGGGAGGTCCGCCCACGACGTCGCCATAGAAATCAATCGTTGATAGTAGAATCGTACCAAAAGTGGGGTACTTATTGTAGTCCTGGCAGAGATAGAGTCATGCACGTCGCCGGCGGCCAAGCTCCAATCTCTTGTACTAGTAGTATAGTTTGTATTGACGTCCATCTAATGCATGATTTGTTCTGTATCAAACTTTGCCAATTGTGATTCTCAAAAAAAAACTTTCCTAATTGTGCATGTTGTCAGTTGTCACTTCCAGGATGAAATTAGATTTTTTTTTGAAATAAGATTAAATTAGAACTTATTTTCCTTTGTTGGTCGGCTTTAACTGGGTACTCATATTTCCCTAAAAAAATATTTCCCTAGAAAAACTGGGTACTTATATTTCCTTTGAAAAACAATATTTCCCTAAAAAAGAAACTGGGTATTTATATAAAAAAACTGGGTACTTATACTATCACATGAGACACTGTATCAATGTACATTTTCGTAAGCATGAATGCATATCATTTTTTCCCGCCTAGACATACCGTATTTTTGTAAAATGTAGAAAATAATATAAATTTTTAACTTGTTGAGAACAACAAATACAGTTGAAACTCCACATCAAGTTAATCAAAAGATTAGCTACGACAATTAATACATAGAGGGACGTAGCCAGACCCAGGCTACTAGGGCCATGGCCTGGGGCGTCACGGCTTGTTTATTTGTTCACTGTAGCAACCGGAACACTATTTGACATTATTTACTAGGGATAATTAGATTTATGCCCCTAGTTGTGTCCCACTCGTCTGTTTTACTCTTAATTCCCAAAAGTCACCGGTTCTGTCCAAGTCACTTTGATCCTCTTATGCTTTTGCCCTTTGACCGTTTGACCGTTAGTTTGAAAACTTCATAACTAATTCATACAAAATCAAAAAAAAAATGCAAATAAGATACCAAAATGTTCAGAAAAACATCACCTATATGTCAGTGTCATTTGTATTCATGAAAAAAAGTGTTGGAAAGTGCACATCCAAGTTTAGCTCTTTTGATACCACCATGAATAGTAAACTCTAAAAAAATTCAAAAAAAATATGGTGGCAAAGAACGACAAGTGTTCTAAGTGCTTGCCAAGTTTCATTAGGGAACGGCATTCGTGGAAGTCGTGGCAAAAAAGTAATCTATTTTGGAGTGCTGATTGTTTTTTTTTTTGCCGCGGCACCCACGAATGTTATTCCCTGATGAAACTTGACAGCCACTTAAAACATTTGTCATTCTTTGCCACCAAATTAATTTTGAATTTTTTCTTGAATTTTTTTAAATTTTACTATTCATGGTGGTAGCATAAGAGCTAAAACTCGGATGGGCACTTTCCAACACTTTTTTTCATGGATGCAAATGACACTGACATATAGGTGGTGTTTTTCTGAACATTTTGGTATCTTATTTGCATTTTTCTGATTTAGTATGAATTAGTTATGACGTTTTCAAACTGACGGTCAAACAGTCAAAGGGCAAAAGCATAAGAGGAGCAAAGTGATTTGGACAGAACCGGTGACTTTTGGGAATTAAGGATAAAACAGACGAGTGGGACACAACTAGGGGCATAAATCTAATTATCCCTATTTACTACTGTAGTTAGGTTGTTAGCAGGGGCATGCTCCCCTGGCTACGCCTATGAATACATACACAATGCAAATGGGCCTGCCATAAACAGATCATCAAACCGCGTCTCGACCAACACCGGTCACCTCAAAGAGCAACAACTTCAACTGAACTTTCCTTATCAATGCACCAACCACCCTTCAAAATAGAACATAAAAGTCCTTTTGTACAAGTCTCCTTTGAAATAAAAGTCCTTCAAAATAGACGATGTACCAATCGTGCATTCTTGTAAGGGCATCTCCAACGCAGACCCTCAAATCGCCCTTATATGTCCTTTGCAGGAGTCGTGATGGGTTTTTCCATCCAATGTTATCCCTCAAGTGTCACTGAATAGTCCGGCAAACTAGAAGCAAACTAGGGGGTTTGCTTTGGGGGAGTCCAGACATCCGTCTAGCCAACCAAAAGCCATCATGTCGGACATTCGGGAATTCTCTCTCTCTCTCTCTCTCTCTCTCTCTCTCTCTCTCTTCAACTGCGACATGCACATGCATAGATGGATATTTAGGGGACATGATTGGATAACCGGCTTCCACATCGGTGTCCTTGAACTGTTCCGGACCAGACCGTGGACAAATAATGCACCCATTTTAGGGGTTATCATTCGAGATGCCCTAAGCATAAAAGCATACAAAATTTTATTCTGACCATGGTTGCCTTGCTGATTATATTAGGCATCTCCAATGCAGATCTCATTCCGACCTAAATTGTTAAGAGTCGTACTGTTCATCACGGATCCCTATATTACGCCTGACATGCTCGGATGCCCAGAATTCCTTGGGTTGATCCCAAATCGGGGGGCTCAATAGGGGATTCCGGAATCCGAATGTCTGCCGCGTCGAAATCTGATAGACCGGACCTACTCAATCACGCCCCCTCCATTTATAGGGTGTTAAGCAACTGGATTATGATTGCAAATTCAAGTTAGCTGGAGGGTAATTGTTGCTTGACATGAGTTCTTTAGATCAATGGTGACATAAAGCTAATGAAAATGCTAATATATTTAAAGAAAAGGTTAAAATTGGCATGACAAGAGAAAACAAAAATGTGAATTCAAAATAGGAGATGAAGTCCTTCTGTACAAGTCTCTTTAAGACATTTTGCAGGTAAATTTCTATCCAAATGGGAAGGCCCATATATCATCGAGGAAGTTTACTGGCCAGGAGCAATCTCCAACGCGGACCCTCAAATCTCCCCTATATGTCCTTTGCGGGAGTCGTGATGGGTTTTGCCATCCAATGCTACCCCTCAAGCGTCACGGAATAGTCCAGACGTTCAAATTCCGGCAAACTAGGGGGTATGCTTTGAGGCAGTCCAAATATCCGTCTAGCCAACCAAAAGCCATCATGTCGGACATCCGGGCACCCTCTCTCCCTTCAACCGCGACATGCACATGCATAGATGGATATTTAGGAGACATGATTGGATGACCAGCTCTCACAACAGTGTCCTTGAATTGTTCCGGACCAGACCGTGGACAAATATTATACCCATTTTAGGGGTTAGCGTTGGACATGCCCTAAGCACAAATGTCTATGTTGCTTCCGTGTACAACTTTGAAGGACTCTACTTGACCTTGTCTCGCCTTCTTTGACAGGGACTCCTTTTTTTAAGAGAAAGAGAAGGGCTTTAGGAACATTTTAACTACGTATTAGGATGATGCAAGTCATCCAATGTAGTGCCCCATCAATCCATAATCTCGCAAACTAGATGCAAATGTCGGAGTTCGGACGTGCCGCCACTTACCCGCCTGTTTGCCATGTCCTACTTAAAACTTTCTTTGCTCGAAAAACCCTCTCCAAACGAGCCGTTTGCAGCGCATTCATGTTGATCAGGCCGGTACAGAGCAGACGCGACTCCGCGACATTGATGCTTGTCAGAACAATGTGACCGGACGAGTGGGCGGCGCCGCTTCAATGCCAACACGGTGACCAAGAAGCCTGCTTCAGCTGGTGTGCCACATTGAAGCCAGTGGTCTGCTCGTTCGCCTGGCTGTGACTACTTAATTAAGCATGGCTCTGGCATCATCCACGCTACACATCACATTGTCTCCTCTTCATTCCTTTTCATCTCTGCTCATCATCGTCGATGATGACGAAGTTCTAGGTCTCCACGCCGACAAGTGGTGTCTCCGGATCCGGGATCGTGGCGTCCTCACGCCGCTCTCCGGGTCCAGGGCCATCGTACCCCACGGTGCCCGGATCCTCCGGGAAGGAGGAGATCATCTTCTGCTCCGGCGACGAGGAGGAGCGGAGCCACATCAGTCGTGCCTCCTCGAGGAGGTCGCCGCAACAGACGAGATTATCGGGCGCACTTGGATCTCCTTCTCGAGTGGCCGCTCGAGGACCGCGGTCCGTCGTCGCCCTCGTCGCCCCTCCATCGCATGAAGGCGGAGTCGAGTCGGCATTGTTGCTTCTCTGGCGCGTCAAGGCGAAGCCCTCCCCCCGTGCAACCTGTCCAAATCAGACGTCATGTGAAGCAGGAGCCGTGCGCCGGCGCCGCACCGCCGTTATGCCCGAATTGACGAGTCGGCGTTGCCGTCCTGCCGCATCTGGCGCGACAAGGCCATGATGGAGGAGGTGCCCCTGGCAATTGCGAAGGCGTGTGGCCGCCTGGCCGCAACGGCAGCTCCTCGTCGTGGAGCATCATGACGGCGGAGGAGAGGGTGGTCAAAAAGGTAGGCGGAGGGAGTAGCACAACGAACCACGCCGGGCGTTTGCTCTAGAAATTTGATCTACAATATTTTTTCATTATCATAGTGGATCTTAAAAAAAGGACTTTGCTCCTACTTAAAACAATAGTTGTAATTGTATTTCCGAGCTTAGGTTTATTTGCACCCGGTCAAAAAAATTCATAATGTTTTTAAAAAATTTCCCAAAAAATTGCACGGTAGATAATTTGGTGCATGAAGTGCGCTCCAAATTTCAGATCTTTTAAACATATGAATAGCTTTGAGCAAAAAAACAAATTTACTTAGAACAGTAAGCTTCTTTACAGACCCCCAAACTTGTCCATTTTGCCGAGAGTTACTCAAATGTTCAAAAGATGTAAAATTTGGAGTGGACCTCACGCACCAAATTATCTACCGTGCAAAAAGAAAATTAGAATTTTTCTGATATTTATTTTGATTTCTTTTTCCTTTAGCATGGGTGCAGATGAGTCCAGGCATCGAATTGCTGCTCTTTTGTATTACAGTGTTTTTCTTTTCTATAATTTTGTACGGTCAGTTCAGTTCAGCTTCAAAGAAGAGAGCACGAAGCTTATCTCAAGCTTGGAAAACTTACCTTTGTCTCTCCACCACTCGCCGCCGTCCGTACGAGGAAGAGGACCCTCTTCTCCTCCCGTCCCGACCCGGAGCTCCGCCGCCGCCGCGGCCGCCGCCTGACGCGCGCCGCCGCGTCCCTGCCCCCCTCCGCAATCTCCGGAACCCGGGTGTTCGAGGTACGAGCCTGCTCTTTCGCCTCCAAAGAACCGCGGAGAAGTAGGCGGGTAGTGACATTGGAGGCTTAATTTGGGGGATTCCTGCTTCCCTGCTGCAGATTTCATCATGCTTTCCCTGTGGTGTTGGGCGCCCGCATTCGGTATAGCATTCGAGAGAGCCGTCGTTCTGCGGCCGCGAAAGTTCAACTCTCTAGTGGTGAGCTGCTTCATTCGCCTCCATGGCATGCGGGGTTCGTTCAGAACTTGGTGTTGTTGTTGGTGGTGGTGGTGCTTATCCTGATTAGTACTGTGCAACCTTGTGGCGCAGGTTTGCGGTGCCAGGGGTCCGAGGCCGAGATATCCTCGCGTGTGGAAAACTGATAAGAGAATCGGAACCGTGTCCAAGTCGCAGAAGCTTGTCAAATGTGTGAGGTTCTTCTACATTTCTCTGTTGTAATTATCACTAGAATCTGTACTCTATGTAGATTTGTGCTTATTCCTGCACTGAGACACTAGATTGCCCCATAACTCCATGCCTGCACTGCGACAAAAACAGTTGTCTCTGCTTCAGCTTTCTGATGGAACTCTACAACTTTCAGTTGCTCTGTGGTGATTTAAATAAATTGTTACATGTAGACTGTTTATCAGAAAATAACTTTGGGCCGACAGGGATTATATGTTCCTTGTTATTTTGGCACCAAAGGGTTGCAGCCAGAGTTCCGTTTCAGGATTTGCGTGACACCTTTTTCCTTATCCTGCAGATTAAGGGTTTGTCTAATGTAAAGGAGGAGGTTTATGGTGCTCTTGATTCATTTGTTGCATGGGAACTGGAGTTTCCCTTGATAGCGGTAAAGAAAGCACTGAAGACGCTTGAAGATGAGAAGGAATGGAAAAGAATAATTCAGGTATCAAATAGGAGTTCATGCTTGTTTGTGTGAAGAGTCGATTATTTTGTCTGATGTGTTTCTATCTTGTATTTCTAATGAAATTGTTGGTGGATATTATTTCTCTATTGAATATCTAGAATTGACTCCTCCCTTTCAATAATATTTTTTTCTATGTCAACAAAATAATTGCATGGTCTTCTGTTTAGGTTATCAAGTGGATGTTCAATAAAGGTCAAGGGAAGACCATGGGAAGCTATCAAACTTTATTAAATGCTTTAGTCGAGGATGGACGAATTGAGGAAGCAGAAGAGCTATTTCAAAAGATATTCTCGAGATACATGGAGGGTTTGCCCCGTATTTTTTTCATGAAAATAATCTCCTTGTATTACAGATTGGGGTCATACGAGAAGATGTTTGAGGTAGGAAAACAAAACTTGATATATTGTGTTTAATTTCAATGTGCAAATCTTATAAATGTAGATTTTGCACCATTTGGTCCTACTTGCATGGAGGGGCAATAGCTATACTACTGTAGAACTATCTGCATACTTAGCTGACATAGTAATACGCGAATCTGTATTCCTTTTATTTATTTGAGAGAAGTGCATTTTTCAACCCCGAACTCTTGCCCTAGTCTAATTTACAACCCCGAACTTCAATACCATCTAAATTACAACCCTCAACTCTCAAAACCGGTCAGGATTCAACCCTCCCCTCCCTGTTGACTGGTTTTGACCAGGGGCGACCAGTTTTGACCAGTCAACGGGTCCAATCAGCATGCCACATCAAAAAAAAATCAAAATTTCAAGAAAATATAATTAAAAATCTGTAAGATCGAGAAAAAATCCGAAATAAAATTTCCTGGGGAAAAAGTTTGCGAAAAAAATTCGAGAACTTTTCCTGTAATTTTCGGGAAAAAAATAATAACTTTTTTGGAAATTACTTTTTCTAGAAATTTTAACTTTTTTATTTTACATTTTTAAATATTTTTCTTGGGAATTTGAAATTTTTCCCTGGAGTTTTTTTTATTTTAAGTATTTTTTGGTTTTTCATGGAAATATTGATAATTTTGTTTTTGGAAATTCGTTTTTTTATTTTTCCCTGATTTTTTCCTGCAAATTTGATTTTTTTTATTTCTTTTCCTGGATTTTTTTCGATTTTACAGATTTAAATTTTTTTGTTGACGTGGCATGCTGACTGGACCTGTTGACTGGTCAAAACCGGTCAACAGAGAGGAGAGGGTTGAATCCTAGCCGGTTTTGAGAGTTGGGGGTTGTAATTTAGACGGCATTGGAGTTTGGGGTTGTAAATTAGACCAGGGCAAGAGTTCGGGGTTGAAATATGCACTTCTCTCTATTTATTTTCACCTAATTTTGTGCTTGCCTTAAGAGATTTGGAGTTTGAGTTGGTTGTATTCTACATGGTATTGACCTTACACTGGATGTGATTGTCTCAACATTTGCTTTTGTGGTAGAAAAGCTAGGCTTAAAGGAACATTGTTGCAGAAATGATGCTTACTGCAATGGCTGTTCCATTTTTAACCGTTTCATGTTTCCTTCGCACCCCATCTAGGTTTTTGCTGATATGGAAGAGCTGGGTGTTCGACCTGATACCTCGATTGTCAGGATGCTCGGTGATGTATTTATGAAGCTAGAGATGTTGGACAAATACGAAAAGTTAAATAGGAAATATCCACCGCCAAAATTTGAATACCGATACATCAAAGGCAAGCGCATAAGGATAAGGGTTTATCCAGACGATAGTACTGAAGAGGTAACACAGAGAGACTCTGGTAGAGATGAACCGGAAGATGCAGGAAGCATGAATCCTGACAATGAATTGAAAGAAGTGCCAGGAACAGGCCTGGACATGAATGTATTAGGCGATGCGGCTTCTGGAGACCTTGAATTTGTGTAGCTCAGAACTTGAATGTGGCGTTTTCGTGTCTGCTTCATCATAGCAGGTAAGGTTAAATTTGGCTGGTTAGCTTGGTCTAGTTTTGTGTCAGTAAATCTTCAAATACTGAACTAGAGAATGTCTGAATTATTCTATTAAGAAACTGGGAGATGTCGGTACATATCATGCTGTTGGAAAGCAAACAAATAATAATTATTTCACCAGTTTTTCAAAGTTCTTTTAAGCAGCCAAGCAAACAAGTCATGAAATAAATTTTAGAATGTAATGTAAGGTGTCCAACATGGGAATGAGAGAATGTAGAATGTAAATGATTGGATCAAGATTATGTCTGCAGTGTAAGGTGTTTGACAATGGAATTTAAAGAATGCTGTGTTTGATGTAAATAAGAAAGTTCTTTCAGAGTATTGAGTATTCATGGTGGTTTACTACATCAGCATTTGTTCTGCTTGCATATTGCTCATGCTTCATCTCAATGCTCCTAATTTGATTTACACATATCTGTAGACACAAATCGTGATGATAGTATGGAGCTTTGTTCATATTTTCGATGCCTATAACATGGAGTGCTTCTGCATTTTTCAGTTGTGCCGCAACTCTTTCAATAATCTAGCAATATTAGGCCACTCTTGCCATATTTGGAAACAACAGCTGTCCAGCAATTTGACTGAAGATGTCCAGCTGTTCAGTAAATGATATGGTATGTTCTAGGGACCTGATGATAGTTCATTTCCAGGACAAGCTTTATTTAATTTTCTTCAGAAAGATATGTAGTTAATCATCTTTGGCATGAGGCAGGATACAGTCCTTGATGTCTTTGTTGTGTTGTATTCATCAAGAATTGTGCATTGGTGCGGGAGAGAGGCAGCTCATCCTGGATACATTGCAAGTTTTCACCATGTCCTGAGACGGATGGACTTAAAATCCTGACTACGGTCACACGAGATGCTTTGGGTAATGTTCAACTGTTTCAGGAAACATGTACAAGTATTATTTGTAGCACTAGCATTAGACAGTAGTACGTATCTGAAATGGAATGGTTGTACTAGAAAACCTTAGATGTTAGTAATATCGATCGGGTGTTGTAGATGAATCTTTTGCCGCTTTCAGCGTCGTCTTACATTACCTCCTTGTTTGAAAAAACGTGAAGCGCCAGTTCAGATAGTAGCATATAGCTATGGATTTGTAGCGAATCAGGTTTATTGCTCTGCAATTCTCAAACGTGGCCCTGTTAGATACATTGAAGGGTTCTTGAGCAGCTACTCGCCAATAAGGGAATCAAATGCTGCAGGTTACTGGAAATTTACAGTGTCTAATCTGTGCACGTACGGTTCATAGCCAAAGAGGGATAGGTGCTGTAAAGATGTGCAAAGACCATGTCTTGTTGAATCACATTGTGATCAAATCATTTGCTCTAAACTACCAATAGCACAATCAATTGATTATTTTCTTATATTTTGCAAGCAACAAGCATATGATACTAGAACCAACAAAGCGGCACACAAGACCATGTGTTGTTCCATGTGCAGAGCATAGCAATCTTCTAAGCAACAGTTTGACCATCCCTCCATGTAAATAATTATGCCTCACTTTCTTTGGATGATTCCATGACAAGAACTACGTGTACTCCCAGTTGGATATGCCTCCCTTAAAGCCACCTGAATATACTGACTTGTATGTTCTTCTCCCTCGGTTAACTTTTGTAAGACGTTTTAGACAACTGCCATTGAACTGTTTTGGGTGTTGTCTGAACTTTCTAAAACGTCTTTGAAAAGTGAACAAAGGGAGTACAACCAGAAGACTAGGCTTCTGACTACCTTGCTGAGTGGGCATTGGCCTAGTTATATGAATTGAAAATCACACAAAGGAGACGAAGTGGTGAAATTCCTCAACAGCAAAAAAAGGTGATGACTAATCCGGTCCAGTTCCAAGTTGTGAAATCATTGAGATAAAACTTTATGATCAAATATGTTACTAGAATGTAATTAATACTACAACTCAAAGAACTTTTTCATCACTTCTTTAGATAATGACAACTCAAAGAACTAGAGGTGCAACTGTTTCATAGTTCCCATCACCAAAGGAACTGGCATGCGCAAAATTGTGAAGCTTCTGCTTTTTCCGACGACATATTTCTACTTCTTTAAATGGACAAATTTCCCTTTTTTCTTTTGATACATCATTGAGTAGTGATGAACATGAAAGGTATGCATCTGAGTTTCGAAGATCACAACCAGCGTTTGCTCTACTTCAAATACAGTAATACTGGTACATAATTTGATGTCTTGACAAATTATAGCCAGTAAAAATTTTCAGGACACTAAAGCGGTTACATAAATGGATGGAATATTCAGAATATTAGCAAATTAATTGTATTCTTGTTCTAGTCTGTGGTTACCACATTCTTGCAATCCTTGAGCAAGGGAATATCATCCGGTGCAGGACTAACATCTCCTTGGTAGTTTGTCTCCTGTGTGGACTGTCCAATAATTTGGAAGAGGCATTGTTCTACTTGTTTCATGTCTAGGCGTTCTTCTGGATTAGGTTTAAGACACTCCACGGCGACCTCGCCGACCATTTCCAGAAGCTTAATGTCCCCCTCGCTTGTAATAGCCTGATAAAAAAAGTGCCTTGCTTGTTTATCAAGAGAAACTTGAACAAAGCTCGCAACATAGCTCCTTCGGTCGTCGTGTATGGCGGGCCTCCTTGTGATCAGTTCTATGAGAACAACCCCGAAGCTGTAGACGTCGCTCTTCTGTGTAACAACTCCATGCTCCATGTATATTAGATCTATGTAATTTAGATCCCCAACGACGCGCTCGGTCTTCACAGATTTTCCCCTCGCGAGCAGCCTCGTCGTTCCAAAGTCTGAAACCTTTGGAATTAATTTATCATCTAGAAGAATATTGGCAGATTTAACATCGCCATGGCGTATCGTACACTCCACTGCTGAATGCATGTATGCTAGGCCTTCGGCTGACCCGACAGCAATTCCGAGGCGCGTATGCACAGGTATGATATCTATGCGCCTTAGTCCAAACAGAACATCATGTAGACTCCCCCTCGCTGCATATTCGTAGACCAACATTGGAGCATCCACCTCCAGGCAACAGCCTAGGAGCCTGACGAACACAGAGACAACAATGAAGGCGGCAATGCCTGCAGAAGTGCAGAGTAATGAAGCTTTTAGTTAATGCTTGTTAAAACATTAACATAGTGAGTTCAAACAAAAAGATTAGAAGTAATGAAGTATGTAAGCTGTTGTTTTCCTATTATGTACAACTTATTCAAGAATTGGAGGCACTGTATTGCATTTGAAGAAGATCTCTCTCTCTCTCTCTCTCTCTCTCTCTCTCTCTCTCTCTCTCTCTCTCTCTCCATACGTCACACTTGCACTTCATCGCTCTTGTTTTTTTTATCTTCTTTTTTCGAGATGACCACCAATGTTTTGGTTTGCGGCCTCTATAGAACGTGTCTATGTTTGTTTGCTTTTCTTCTCTGCCGCTCGTACATTTGTTTGCAAAATCCAAGCTATATATGCTCCTATATATACAGGAACTGAGAGTACAATGAGTTGGTTGTTGCCTCTGTCAGTGTCCAGCTGACTGTAGCAGCCAGCGCATTTGATGAACATTTTTCTCCTCCTTTATTCCATGGAGAACAACAACGATTCTCTGGTAAACAATCACACGGATTGAAAAAGCATGTGTGCGCTTTGTACAATTCCAAGAAACTTTGGGTTGAACCAAGACGCACATGCCACCCAAGTTCACCGATATCAAAGATTGGTAGACGTTGGATCACCAAATGTACAACTGCGTTTTTTCCAAGCACCGGTACAATACCAAGATAAATATTGGGTGAATTCGGCCTGCCAAAACATGTTATGTTGCCAACTATTTTGGCTTGGCAAACTTATACAGACTGAAAACATGAATGAATTCTATAGACGCTGTGATTATTCTGTACCAAATACCTTGGCCTGGGGCAGACCAGACAGACAAGCGGCAAACTGAAAGGCACCGTTCATTCGGAAGATTCGCCGCAAAAGGAAGGTAAGGTAATCCAACACATGGTGAATAAAATTCCAACATGGCAGTGACCTAAACCATGACAGCAACAAGGGTCCAGAAAGATGGAATGACCATCATCTGTATTTATTCAGCTTCTCATCATCCCACAGCCCGTGCAGATCACATTTACGTCTCTGTAATGTGGGAGTTAAATATGAGTTTGTCTTCCTCCATCCCTCGGCAAACCGGCATGAGGGAGAAAGGTAACTAGCTTCAAGGTGCAAGTCAGAAAACCAAGCAAGTTTGCGCTGCTTGAATCTGGGATGAGCTTGCATGGATTAAAATAACAGATCAGCATTGCCATCAGCTCGATGGCTCCAGTAACACCAAAGCATCAGTTAGTTTGCGCTGGAATTCAGCAAAGATGCACGCGCGCACAACAAGGTCAGAGGAAAGCGGACACTGAAGCAGGTCCCACAAGATGTGTCAACCTCGAATGATCTGCATGTGAGCATGAAAGCGTTCAGGATTTGCTTAAGCAGATAACATGTTTTTTTTTCACGATTCTAAAGTGTCCATTTCCTATATAAATTGCTTGAAAGCAGTGATTCTGATTATGTGTGTTCAAGTGTTCCAATGTTTTACTCATGAATATGAATGCGACTGTTTGTGGAGGGGGCTAGAAATTCATATTAAAGCAAAGTGAATGTATTTACTTGCATTTAAGTGGCGTGATGTAAGTGTGCAAAACCAACAAAATGTCAACTGAAAACATGAAAAAAAAAAGTTGAACATAGAGTCTAAGTACTTGAAACAATTACCAATTTTGCGGAACTCCTGTTTTTTAATGTCAACATTGCTGCTTCCGCAAAGGCTTGTGCAGCTACAGCATCAGCTTCTGCAGCCTCCGCTTCCCTCATTGCGGCTTCAGCTTCCGCCATGATAGCGTCTGCCTCAGCAACCGCACGAGCTGCTGCAGCTGCAGCCTCTTCTGCGCTCATGTTTCTCATCCGTGCAAGTTCAGCATCTACCTGAGATTTGGTGTGGGCTGTAAAGCCATCCCGCTCTACCTTCTCTACCTTGGTTGGCTCCTTTTTTATATCATCAAGCAGCAGCATTTTGGAGCTTCGCCCTTCTAAAAAGGACGAGCTAGGGGCTATCCTGTACTTCCGATTCACCTAAAATTGTTAAACTAATAAACTTCAGTATTGGGCTGCATGGCAGATAGCTTATACACTTAAAAAGAGTAACCTAGCCTATCTAGGTGTCAACATACAAATTTTCAAGGCTAAAATATTAAGATTATCCAGGTTCATGATTTTAGGGACCTTACATTCCAACTAAATATATATATATAACAGCAATTTCCAGGTGGTCCATGGCAAAAAAAAATACGCATACAAAAGATATCATTGGAACCAAAGAGATCCAGCAAAAGGTATAATAGTACCTTTCTGAAATATAGTATGGCATTTTGAATCTTACTACCTAGATAAGTACTGTCCTACTAGACATGTTACGGCACTGAAAGCAATTATAATAGAATAGATAAGTACACCGTCCGTCCCAAAATATAAGAACGTTTTTGACACTATCACAGTATTTTGGGACAGAGGGAGTAGATGCCAATAGCAGGCAAACAATGTTTGGAACAGAGAGTGCTCACACACGTGTTGATAGGGTGAATGCATTTGGGGGGAGCACAACATATCAAGCACAGTCATCCATATAATGATAAACCCAGACATAATATGAAAACATCCTAGTTCATTGAACTTCATCAGACTTCATTTATATGCTACAACAACGGTAACAGGTGTGACTTTAATACTTTATATCAGGGCACTTTTTTCACACCTCTTTATAATTTACAATAACGGAGTTATGGTAGAAAGAAACGTTACTACCTTCATCAATTTCCCAGATGATGTCAACTCATTCAGTTTTGCAGACAGTACATGATCAAAATCAGCAGGTGGCCAGTATTGTTCCTACATGACATGAAAAAATATGTTAAGAACGGAGCAATCTACAAAACAAACTAGATTAGATAGAACTCTGCCACAAAGGAATGGGATTTTGTAGCCACTGGTTATCATGAAATCATTTCTGTGTGCCTATGTTGTCACATAATTTTTTTTCTGCATCACTGCCTGAATTCAAAAGTATATTAAGTGATGGGCAACGTAAATAAGCAATGTTTTATTCATGAAGACTACGAAATTTAGCATTTGTAAAGCATCATATATTATGTTTGTTGTTGACATTTCATTGTGATAAAGTACATGATAAACAGAAGAAGCATATAGAGACCTCTATGTAATTAGCAACGGCTGTTTTGTATGACCCTGTAGGCTCATTCAAGGTCTTCACGGCCTCCAGTATGATATTTTCTAGCCTGCAGGAACGGCACCATAGAGGTACATCAAAGCAGTCAAAACCTTGCAAGTTTCTGTTCGAGATACTGGTAGAACAAAGGAAATAAACAAGCATTCAAACCAGTATATCGAACAGGGCACCTACCTGGATAGCGATTTATTCCCTGAACCTGTAGTAAACGTCACAATAGGCTTTATGATAGGCTTCACGTCGATGACGTCATCATCGCCGTCGGAGGTGATGGTGGTGATCGCCGTCGGGTGGTTTTCCTGCTTCGGAGCAGACCTCGGCTTCTTAGCCGTGGGTGTCGTCGTGGTCGTCGTCCTCACTTTGTCGCGAGTGCCCGACGCGTTCACCGTGACATTCATGTTCCGCCACTTGTCCTGCAATCATGCAGCAGTCATCAGAGTCTCTCCAATCTAGTGGAGCGGCTAAAGCGCGCAGGGTCTGGCAGCCGAGGAAACGGACGCAGGAACGAACCTTGAGGTCAACGTTAGAGCGGTAGCGCAGGATGTTGCTGAACTCGGGGTCCTTGAGTATGGTGCGCCATTTCCCGGCCCCGTGCTTGCCTATCCCGGCCTTGAGCGCCGCCTCCTCCTCCGCCGTCCACTTCTGCTTCGGTGCCCCCATCTGCTTCGGCCTTGCCCTAGGAGTCTAGGGCTCCCTCTCCTCCTCCTCCTCCTTCAACAACGACAGCAACAGCGCCTGCCGCCGAGCAGATCGGAGGCGGATCTAGGCCCGGAATCCCTCGAGGTCACTTCGGGATCGACTAATCAACCACCGGATCGACGCCTAGAAAGCTCGTACTCGTACGTACCTCGGAAACGAAGGCTGCGGGCGGGACGGGGGCGGGGGCGCGGCGAGGTAGGGCGGAGACGGCGACCGCGCGCGGGGGGCGCCGGCGGTGGCTAGGGCACGTTCGGCGGCAGGTCTAGGGCACGGTGGATCGGAGCTTGAGATAGGGCAGGGCGGCACAGGGGAGGAGGAGGATACGGTGGAGAGGAAAAGTCGCCGCGGGGATGATGGATTTTTATTTTTTATTTTTTTTGCTCTGTCGACACACCGAGAGCGGAGGGATTTGATTTGTTTTGGCCGTAAACTAGTAAACGTGTACGTGCGCACGTCTAGATTAATATAAAATTATTTAAGGATGACGGTCATCTAAATGTTGCATATCATGAATAACAAAAATCGTTTAAATTGTTGCATGTCGTGAAATAACAAAAATCATTGTTAATTCAAATTGCAAGTCATGCACACGACATGTACATATGAACTAATGCAAACTTAGTTAAACCTATAACAAGCACAAACGATCGGATTGTGGCAATGTCACGGAACAACAAAGTTTTTAATTGGAATACCACAAACTTTGTAATTTACTTTATACTAATAAGTACTATAAATACCCTTTCCCAAACAAGATGCATTACCAGCTACATATATGAAGGTGTGCATATTCAAACTATTTTTGCCTCAGTAAAGGATAGACTGAGTGCTAAGCTTCCACACCAGGACCTCTTGGGACAAGTGGGGAGTATTTCACCCACTCGGATACATTCCCGAAAAGGTATCAAGCTGCTCACTCAAAAAACCTAAATTCATTCACAAAAGGCATCCGTAAGCACTTGGATACATGTAGTGCGGAAACAAGGTAGATAACAAAGTTAGTAGATCTTGGACTTCTTTGCACTTCATTTGCACATTGATATGATTACAGTAGTAACAAAGGGGAGAATATAGATATCAAGTAGATCTTGTTGCAGTTGATAGTACAATACTATTTATTCCCAGCAATTAAATCTCATTGTACATCAATTGCTCACCCATGGTAAAAAGGAAGCATCACTGATTTATGATCACTACAAAGTAGTCTAATTTAATTAGAAACCACATGCATTTAGCCAAAGTATCTCTGGTTAAATATTCAAACAATGAAATAAATCACTTCCAAGAAATAAATATGTGCTCTTAGAGATTCTAGAACTGTGTTCCTGGAGCTCTTTGAGGTAATCATTCTTTTTGTAATCTAAAACATGAACATGTGGATGGTAAAAAAACTTTGCATTAAATATGTGCATGATCATAAATACAAGTGTTTCCGGTTGTAACCTGAAGGCATCCAGCTCAATTGTAAATGTTAATCATGAAACCGAATCTAGTCGTTTGCCCTTGATAACCTGCACATTCTCTTGTTAAGTTGTTAGCACTAAAGATGACATGAACCTGAACATATATGAGCTGCTAAAAGACATATTCACATGGCCATCGACCAACAGTAATGCAGTATACATGGCGCATGTATAGGGTATTACTATCCTTCCTCTACCATGTGGCATCTGCGGACCAGGAGGCGGCTTTGACACCACCAGATGCTCAGCACTGTGATTCGATGGAAGAGTGTCGATTGGATGCCCACCATCCCGTTTCTCGCCATGGTAATGCATGGCCCCAGCCACAACCTCTTCCCCCATGTCCTCGGCCTCTCCATTGCATCATTCCAGCTTTGTCATAGAAACCATCCTCACCCTATATAAGAGACACACCATTAGATAGATACCTGCCGCATCTTCTTCTTCATACTCTTCAAGATCAACTTCATCCGCAACCTCCTCATCTCCACCTTTTCTTCCTTGACCGATCCCATGTTTCTAGTGGCCAGTAACAAATTAAATGTGAAAAAAAGGATCCCCTACAATGAAGCATGCGATATAATGGTGATATTAAAAAAGTCTTGTGGGAACAGTCTGTCCTCTAAATGTAATCTTCACTAAGCACTTAAGCAGGCTTGTACTCGTCAATAAAAAATGACAAATAGATGTAGCCAAAATAGTAAGATGGAGAAGGAATACATAGGACAATTTTGTGTGCATTATGCTCAGAATCAATCTATGATTACTTCAAATTTTGCATAAAACATGGCATGACCAATAAAAAAAGATATTGAATTGGTCAGGATTCATTAAGGTGCCAGGAGCGAACAAACTCTCCATGTCACCGATCACGTGTTGATCGATCCAAAATTTCAGAAAATTCAATACAAGAGGTAATTGAGCATACACAGAAGGTCCATTTACATATTTCATCAAATGGTATGTACGTATATCTTTGCTGATTCGTAATTGAGCATATACAGAGGGTGTTGCCGGCAAGCTCATGTGACCTCGATTTAGATCCTCTACTCAAACATACTGAACAGAGAGGTTAGAAACACAGATTGGGTGCAGAGGGTGCAGTTGGTCCTGCCGCCGCCCACGCCCTTATGCCGGCACCGCCGCAACGCCTTGCTGCAGCTTGAGAGGGACAGGAGAGTAGAGAGGGAAGAAGGAACATAGAGAGTGAGAGGGAGAGAAGTACCCTCGTCTGAAGAGCCTTCTCGTCACTGCGCTCGTCAGCGTCAAACGGCCCCACCCCGTCATCGTTCTTCCACGTCTCCACCGCAGAACCCTTGCGCACGCAGCAACACCGCGTGGGCATCAAGCGTCTGGTGGAGCAAGCGGCGGAGGCTGCGGGGAGGGAGCGCGGCGACCCGTGCAAGATGGAGCGGCTGCGGCGGCGGCATGCGGGAGGCTAGGAGGGCCAACGCGAAGGGCGCCCGTGAGGCTGTCCCGAGGGCAGTTCGGGAGAAGATTGGCTGTTACGTGATTGTAGGGATTTGTTTCCTTTTTTAAAGTTTTGTTTCCTTTCTTTTTGGATTTTTGGAATCGCTAGAGATGGTGGCAGAGTATTCGTCCAATGCCTAAAATTGCTAAACGCACACTCAAGGAGGATAAGTTGTTAATCCTGACGGTTAGATTGATATGAGTGGGCCTGATCTAAGGCTCTAATTGTTTCGGTTTGTTTTGTGCGCATTAGATGGGGTGCACTTAGCGATGAATATGTTTGCTTGTTTAATAGTAGTATAGATTCGACAAAATCGCACGCTTTGCGCATTTAATTTTTGACGAAATATCATTTTGTACTCCTTCCGTTCCTAAATATTTGTCTTTTTATAGGTTTGAATAAGTGACTACATTCGGAGCAAAATGAGTGAATATACATTCTAAAATATGTCTATATACATCCGTATGTAGTAACCATTTAAAATCTCTAGAAAAACAAATATTTAGAAACAGAGAAAGTATATTGTTAGAAAGTTTGTAAGGACTGGAATTTGGGTCTTTTGGTTCAAGGTTTTTTTTTTGCGAAAATGGTTCGAGGGAATTCATGGGCATTTAGAATATTTCTATAGGAGCAACTCCTATTGCTCCCTTATCCCTAAAAAAACTACACTCCACGAACAGTTAAGACAAAAATGGCACTTCCATAGCTTTGTCTCTCCTCCAAGGAAAGACCGCTACAGTTTCTGCCTTTCGTCGGTGGCGTCGCCGATCTGCCACGTCTCCTGTGGTCTTAGGACCATGGGTGCGCGGTACATCCCGGCCTTTGCCCGCGGGAGGGCTCCGTTTTTAGGTATTTCTTCAAGTTGTGTAGGGTTTGTGTCTTGCTCAGGTAGACGAAACGGCGGCGGCTACCTGAAGATGGAACAAGGTTCTCCTCGCCTAGCCTCCGTCCCGTTAGTGCGTCTAGCACCGCCGGAGGGCGCATGGAGGTGTGTCTCCGGCGGATCTCGCGGGTTTCGGTCGGTGAGTGCCTTTGGTGCTTGGATCAGGTCTTTATTTCTCGTTCTTCGCGTGTCTTTAGTTTAGATCTTTTCAATCTACGCTTCTCTTATCTATGGTGGTTACTGTTCTGGTGTGTTGGTTTTATGGGGCCTTAGCATGACAACTTCCTGACTGTCTACTACAACAAGTTGTGCCCGGCTCCGACACGGGAGGGCCGATGACGGTGGCGCACCTTCGACTCGTTTCAACGCTTGTAGTCGTCGCTAGGTGTTCTACGTAGCTGGATGTAATTTTAGTTATTTCTGGTGTTTGTTGTACTTTCATAAGTGAAAAATAAATAGATCGAAAGTTTCTCAAAAGAAAAAGAAACAACACTTCAATAGCTCACGTAAACCCCTTTCAGTATAATTTGGCAGACAGAAAACCGCGTAAAAGTTCATGGGAGTTAGGGATCATTAAGCTCGTAACTCGCTTTTTAATGAATAGTCAATCATTAATTTTACCTTTGTTAAATTTAACGAGTTTAACGAAGAAGCTAAATGGGTTTCACGAGTAGCTCGTTAAGCCCATTAGCACAACACAACACATATTTTTTATGCAACAACATTTTTGTAGTATGCAACCCATCTTTTCAATCTAATCAACTCGATCCAACCTATAAAGGACAAAAACCACACCTCTTCTTATAGTTATAGCCACCATATTTTTTCGTAAGAATTAGACCCACACTCTCATGACATAGACCATAATACATCATAGTTTGTTAACGAAGCCTCGCGAGTGTTCATGGATTTAACGAGTTTTAAAGACGGAGCCAAGCATGATTTTTTGGCTCATTAAGCTTAACGAGCCAGGCAGCTTTTTAATCCATCCCTGCGCTCGAGAAACCCTCGTGCAACCCCCTGCAGGCCCGTGCCACCCTGCTTGACCATGCCGACTCAAACCCGCGTCGCCCTGCCTCCCCCGTGGCCACCCTGCCGCGCCGCACCTTGTCGTCGTTGCACCATCACACATACAAGCCCAATGTCGGTCATGTGACGGACAACATCATCCGTGACATTGATTGTGGGCCCTAGGCTTGTTTAATGGGAAATAAAAATAATACGGAGAAGATGCTTACAGTAACTAAGAAATTACCTGACCAGCCAACTTATCTTAAGTTACATAGACTTCCCATAGAGCCAGTTTTACGGGAAGGTTGTTACAGGAGCTATAAAACTATTTGGTTTGTAAGATTGAAAAATGTACAACTTTTTTCCCATATGGTTGACTGTCCGTGCAACTTCAAAGGAAAAGTTATACAATTTCTTTCCCTTTCGTGTGTAAGTTGCGGCTAGGGCAAATTTTTTCCTTTCGATTCTTCGATGGTCAGCCCGCAGATTCGCGTCCCCTTTGTCTATCACTCCGGCGGTTGGTGGCGAGGAGAGGAAATCCAGTGTCTTGGCTCAGACGGATCGCAATGCTTCTTCTTTAGGTTGATCTTCCGGCCTTTGATCCTCCTTGAGTTCATTCATCTAAACGGAATTGATGGACCTCCGTCCTAGATTTTTGTCATCTCCTTGGGCGACGTGGTTAATTTTTTTGCTAGATTTTTGTCATCTCCTTGGGCGTTGTGGTTAATTTTTCTGCTCGTGGGTGCGATATGGTGAGATCCGGTGTCAGGCACTTTAGATCGATTCAAGAGTCCAACGTTGATGGCGAAGGCTCCTACGAAGACTTTCTGACTATCAATATCATCGATGTGATGAGGTCGGTTTCATTGGGAAGCGGCGACAACGGTTCGTTCTGATAGCGGTAGTGATCGTTTGATGGTCCAAAGAGCTCAATGTAAGTTGTATTTTGTGTGCGGTGCCTTGAACATATGGTAAAATTTTATAATACATTTGGGCCATTTTTGCAATAAGAAAAGATAAATTATTTCACTGCTTTGGGTAATTTGAACAAAATTTTAATAAATTTGGGAGGCCATGGGTGCGCGGTAGATCCCGGCCTTTGCTCGCGGGAGGGCTCCGTTTTTAGGTGTTTCTTCAAGTTTTGTAGGGTTTGTGTCTTGCTCAGGTAGACGAAACGGCGGCGGCTACCTGAAGATGGAACAAGGTTCTCCTCGCCTAGCCTCCGTCCCGTTAGTGCGTCTAGCACCGTCGGAGGGCGCGTGGAGGTGTGTCTCCGGCGGATCTCGCGGGTTTCGATCGGTGAGTGCCTTTGGTGCTTGGATCGGGTCTTTATTTCTCGTTCTTCGCGTGTCTTTAGTTTAGATCCTTTTGATCTACGCTTCTCTTCATCTGTGGTGGTTACTGTTCTGGTGTGTTGGTTCTATGGGGCCTTAGCATGACAACTTCCTGACTGTCTACTACAATAAGTTGTGCCCGACTCCGGCACGGGAGGGGCGATGACGGCGGCGCACCTTCGACTCGTTTCAACGCTTGTAGGCGTCGCTAGGTGTTCTACGTAGCTGGATGTAATTTTAGTTATTTCTGATGTTTGTTGTACTTTCATAAGTGAAAAATAAATAGATCAAAAGTTTCTCAAAAGAAAAAGAAACAACACTTCAATAGCTCACGTAAACCTCTTTTTTCTTAGGATTTCATAAAAACTAGATGATACCCCCGCACGTTGCTGCGGGACTTTGTGGTTTCCATGAACAGATTCAAAGAAAAGCATATATGTACGAATGAATATTAAATACAGCTTGAAATGCTGAACATTACAATTACATTCTAAATATTGGTATTGGAGATCCAATGGAATATTTATATTTACATTTGAAATGTTGAGCAAACATATTTCTGCACAAACATAAAGAGAATTATCAGTAACGTGCATCGATTCCTCTCTCAAGTAACTATGTTGTATTTTAAGAGCATTGAAGTAATTCTAGTACACTTGGTTAGCCTATAGTTGCTCCAGATGAGGCATTTGTTCACCTACAAAGAAGTTCAAATTCGTGTGGCCAAATCTTAACAACTGGAAAAATAAAGTATGGGCATATGATAGTACAGCTAAAGCATATCCAAAGAGGCATCAAGAATAGCATACATCGATATAATTCTTTATTTGCTAAGGAAGCAGTACCGTACAGAAACAAAACTAATTTATTTATTTATACTGGCATGATAACTTTTTTGAAAGGCTTATACCTATAGGTTGTACCTTGTCTAGAAATTCCCTCCTCAGATGATTTTATGTTTTGCATTCGTAACAAAGAAAAAATTCGAAGTTGAGTTGTACTTGCCATTCTTGGTTCTTCAAAAAAACTGAAATTGGAGAATAGACTCTTCATGTTTATCTGGATATTTTGTGTAGCCACTCCATTAAGATCGCCGATGAGCGGAAGCTGCAAGATCTCCTACAAAAGCGAGGCACGACAGTGAGGCAACATGTTCTTCAACAACTGGAAGAAAAGTTTTAAACTTTTAGTGTTTACGACATCCCATAGGGCTAGGGAAACAACCTGCAGTGCTACAATCCGATGATATCTTTTGGTTTTGTTTTGAGCATGCATGACAAAATGAATAGTGAAACTCTGGCCCTCCATCTACCGTAACCATCCATGTTTCATTGTTCTGTTGTAGGAAATTAGATAGCAAAATTTAACAATAATCCATAAGAGGAACCAATAAACGTGTATAGATGGGATGCAAACTAATGCAAGTATTCATTCGTCTGCAAACATAATTGCTGAAGGCATGGGAAAGATAATAATCGTAAAATTATAGAGGATAACCTCACGGTAAGTGGCAAGATAGTGTACCAGCAGGCGGCTGTAACTCCAATTTTCTCCGAGCATTATAACTTGTATTATGAGAGTAACATACATGAAGGGATCAAATAAATAGCATGGTGAGGCTAATTTGAGCGGTATAATCAGGGATTAAGGTAAGATGGTGCAAACTGGTATGTACTCCCATATTCGTGTTTCTATGAAAGTCATGTATCATGGTAACCCTGCAGTATTGCTTAATTTCAAGACATGAAATTATTCTAGAAATTGTTATTTTCCTGAAAACAGTGGACTGAAAATTTATTTAGTCAATAAATAGAACATGAGTTGAGGAGGGACTGTTGGTTATTCATATGGCTGCATGAATATTTCTTTTCTAAGTCTACAACACCGTGCATGAAGGTGAAATTTGGTGATCATCTGCATATTGTGAATGTCCTTGCGGATCTGTTGTTGACTCACATGGGTATGAAGAGAATAGGCCCATGACATTAGTGACAAAGATATCAATGGATATAAGATTTAAATGGGTGCAGTTGCGCATGTACTCAAAAGCAATACAGATGTCTGTTTCAACAGTGAGAGTAATAAGAATATACAACAATTAAGTACTAAGCTGTCATCAGGCCATGACTCATCTTCTTCGTACAAATAATCGTGTTCATTTGTAGTTCTCACCTGAAAACTTTGAGGCAGCTCATAACATAATATGATGCTTTGTTGAAACTCTGACGTGTCGCTGCATGAAATGATAAGAGATTGAGGTTTAGTTAGTAGCATCCCAAAAAAAAGTTAGGAAACAGAATAGCATGCCAGAATTGATTCTTACAATCTGGACTTTCCAATATTCCTAAAAATTTGATCCTTTTTCTTGGCCACCTGAAAATTAGCTCCACCCAAATGGAAGTTTCCAACTTGTATGATACGTGTGAACCCACTGTCATCTGCATTAACAAACTTGCATAAAAAAATCGAGATGTTCCTAATTAATTACATGCCAAAGCATGAAGAAATCAGGCTGCAGAAGTAAATTAGGTAAGTCGTAATCATACCCAAAATGATTCCTTTTCCTAATATCGCATCAAAAAGAAAGAAAGTAAATTAATGCCCTAATCAGATTTTCTAATTCAAAAACAATCCTTTTTTCGGGACTTCTAACCAATCTGGGAGAAAACGTATATACCTCGTTGCTTCCGATTCTTGGATTACTCTATGGTGCAGCCGACGCAACTAACTCTTGGCGAGGCCATCACTGCTGAGAAGAGCACGGCGGGTAGAATCCTCTGGGATTGTGGCTTCATCGAGGATCTGGGATTCAGGGTGGCCGGCGATAGAAAGGCGGCCTAGCCCGCGCTCCTACCATAGAGATGTGGAGGAGAGGCCGAGTGGCGGGACGTGAGAGGAGGTACGGCGCAGACCAAATTCGGCCATGTCTTCCTCCATGATCTGCGTCGGCGGCAAGGGAACCACGAATCACGATTGGCCCGCATCCGAACTCCGAGAGCGAGCGTGGGGGATGGGGGGCATACTGGCGGACGTGCAGGCGGATTGCAGCAGATCGGTGGGGAGGGAGCAAACCTCCAGATTGACAGCGGAGCGAGACTGGTCGATCTTGGATTTGTTAGGCAGACCAAGAAGACAGACCGGAGAGGCACCGGACGGCTTGGGAATTAAAGGTGAAAGTGGAAGTGGAACGGGAAGAGGAAGGGGAGACCTGCGTGGAAGTGGAAGGGAAGACCTGCGAGAGCTGCTGAATCAGGGGAGAGCGAGAGAGGACGCGCGTGAGGTCAGATTGTGGTGGGTCCCTTAGGCCTTAGCACTAACCGAACACCCATGTGACAGGGTTGTTGTACTCGTTGGTCCTATATGTAAGTCACTGATAGGATGCTGATGTGGCAAGTATGTTGAGATGGATAGGTTGCATGTTAAGAGAAATAGGTTAGTGGGGATGAACTATTTAGATATCATATATTTTTTCCAACTCCCCTCATATTTACGGGAGCATACCCCTTTCAGTATAATTTGGCAGACAGAAAACCGCGTAAAAGTTCATGGGAGTTAGGGATCATTAAGCTTGTAACTCGCTTTTTAATGAATAGTCAATTATTAATTTTACCTTTGTTAAATTTAATGAGCTTAACGAAGAAGCTAAATGAATTTCACGAGTAGCTCGTTAAGCCCATTAGCACAACACAACACATATTTTTTGTGCAACAACATTTTTGTAGTATGCAATCCATCTTTTCAATCTAATCAACTCAATCCAACCTATAAAGGACAAAAACCACACCTCTTCTTATAATTATAGCCAACATATTTTTTTCTAAGAATTAGACCCACACTCTCATGACATAGACCATAATACATAATAGTTTGTTAACAAAGCCTCGCGAGTGTTCACGGACTTAACGAGTTTAAAAGACGGCGCCAAGCATGATTTTTTGGCTCATTAAGCTTAACGAGCCAGACAGCTTTTTAATCCACCCCTGCGCCCGAGAAACCCTCGTGCAACCCCTTGCAAGCCCGTGCCGCCCTGCTTGACCATGCCGACTCAAACCCGCGTCGCCCTGCCTCCCTCGTGGCCACCCTGCCGCGCCGCACCTTGTCGTCGTTGCACCATCACACATACAAGCCCAATGTCGGTCATGTGACGGACAATGTCATCCGTGACATTGATTGTGGGCCCTAGGCTTGTTTAATGGGAAATAAAAATAATACAGAGAAGATGCTTACGGGAACTGAGAAATTACCTGACCAGCCAACTTATCCTAAGTTACATAGACTTTCCATAGAGCCAGTTTTACGGGAAGGTTGTTACAGGAGGTATAAAACTATTTGGTTTGTAAGATTGGAAAATGTACAACTTTTTTTCCCATATGGTTGACTGTCCGTGCAACTTCAAAGGAAAAGTTATACAATTTCTTTCCCTTTCCTGTGTAAGTTGCGGCTAGGGCAAATTTTTTCCTTTCGATTCTTCGATGGTCAGCCCGCAGATTCGCGTCCCCTTTGTCTGCCACTCCGGCGGTTGGTGGCGAGGAGAGGAAATCCAGTGTCTTGGCTTAGATGGATCTCAATGGTTCTTCTTTAAGTTGATCTTCCGGCCTTTGATCCTCCTTGAGTTCATTCATCTAAACTGAATTGATGGACCTCCGTCCTAGATTTTTGTCATCTCCTTGGGCGACGTGGTTAAGTTTTCTGCTCCTGGGTGCGATATGGTGAGATCCGGTGTCAGGCACTTTAGATCGATTCAAGAGTTCAACGTTGATGGCGAAGGCTCCTACGAAGACTTTCTGACTATCAGTATCATCGATGTGATGAGGTCGGTTTCATTGGGAAGCGGCGACAACGGTTCGTTCTAATAGCGGTAGTGGTCGTTTGATGGTCCAAAGAGCTCAATGTAAGTTGTATTTTGCGTGTGGTGCCTTGAACATATGGTAAACTTTTATAATACATTTGGGCCATTTTTACAAAAAGAAAAGATAAATTATTTCATTGCTTTGGGTAATTTGAACAAAATTTTAATAAATTTGGTTTATTAAAAAAAGAGAAATAATTTTGTACAAATGTGTTTACCAAGAAAAAATGTTAAAATGTGTTTATTTTATAGATTAGAGATAACTGTTTGGGCTAATCATGAAATAATTTAGTTTAATCCACTTCTCTCTCACACACACAACCATGGATGCCTTTGCTTCCCAAATACGTACGGCACAAGCGTGCACAAACTCGCTCCACGATAAAACCACTATCCCCTTTCCCAAAGAGAAAGAGGCGACCTTGTCTTCCGCCTCGTGTGGACGCTCCTCCGGCGATAGATCCCGACGGGCTCCCCTCCCCTGACGGCCTTTATGGCTGGCGGTGTGGATGGGGCTCGCGTTGCGCATGGATCATATATAGTTGTAGGTAGAGGGCCTAACTTTAATGCTCTTGATGCAACTATATCTCCCACGTGTCGAAGCACGATTTAGAGGCATAACCGCATTGAAAGCAATGTCGCAAGTGAGGTAATCTTCACACAACACATATAATACATAAGGGAAAGAGATACATAATTGGCTTACAATCGCCACTTCACACAATTACATGAATAAAGCATTACATCAACCAGTTACAATCAATGCCCGACTACGGAGCCAAAATAAAAGAAGACTACCCCAAAAGCGACAAGGTCCCCCGATCGACCCCAACTGGGCTCTACTACTGAACAACTAGAACGAAACAACACAAAGGACAAGATCTTCATCGAGCTCCTCCTTGAGCTTGGTTGCGTCATCTGCACGGACTCATCGGCACCTGCAAGCTGGTTTTGGAAGTAATATGTGAGTCACGGGGACTCAGCAATCTCGCACCCTCGCGATCAAGACTATTTAAGCTTATAGGAAGGGTAAAAGGTATGAGGTGGAGTTGGAGCAAGCGACTAGCATATATGGTGGCTAAAACATACGCAAATGAGAGCGAGAAGAGAAGGGAAAACACGATCGTGAAACTATGATCAAGAGGTGATCCAAGAACAACCTACGTCAAGCATAACTCCAACACCGTGTTCACTTCCCGGACTCCGCCGGAAAGAGACCATCACGGTTACACACGCGGTTGATGCATTTTAACTAAGGTCAACTTCAGGTTTTCTACAACCGGACGTTAACAAATTCCCATCTGCCCATAACCGCGGGCACGGCTTCCAAAGTTCAAATCCCTGCAGGGGTGTCCCAACTTAGCCCATGACAAGCTCTCACAGTCAACGAAGGATATTTCTTCTAGCGGGAAGACCTGATCAGACTCGGAATCCCGGTTACAAGACATTTCGACAATGGTAAAACAAGTCCAGCAACACCGCCCGAATGTGCCGACAAATCCCGATAGGAGCTGCACATATCTCGTTCTCAGGGCACACTCAGATGAGACATCCTATGAGTAAAACCAAACCTCAAGTTGCCCCGAGGTGGCCTCGCAGTCTGCTCGATCGGACCAACACTCAGAGGAGCACTGGCCCGGGGGGTTAAAATAATGATGACCCTTGAGTCTGCAGAACCCAAGGGAAAAAGAGGCTAGGTGGCGAATGGTAAAACCAATGTTGGGCATTGCTGGAAGAGTTTTATTCAAAGTGAACTGTCAAGGGGTTCTCATAATAGCCCAACCGCGTAAGGAACGCAAAATCCGGGAACATAACACCGATATGACGGAAACTAGGACGGCAAGAGTGGACCAAAACACCAGGCATAAGGCCGAGCCTTCCACCCTTTAACAAGTATATAGATGCATTAAGTAAATAAGATATATTGTGATATCCCAACAATGATCATGTTCCAACAAGGAACAACATCTCCATGTTCCAACAAGGAACATCTTCAATCTTCACCTGCAACTAACAACGCTATAAGAGGGACTGAGCAAAGCGGTAACATAGTCAAACAACGGTTTGCTAGGACAAGGTGGGTTAGAGGCTTGGTTCAACAATATAGGAGGCATGATAAGCAAGTGGTAGGTATCGCAGCATAGGCATAGCAAAAGAGCGAGCATCTAGCGAGTAAAGATAGAAGTGATTTCGAGGGTATGGTCATCTTGCCTGAAATCCCGCAAGGAAGAAGAACGAGTCCATGAAGAAGACAAATGGACGTAGTCGAACGGTTCCTCACAAACGCGACGTTATCGGAACCAACCCGAAGAAGCAACACCGGAAAGAAGCAAAAAACATAGTAAACAACCACGACATGAACATGGCAGGATGCACAATCAAGTATGATGCATGTCCGGTTTAATGATACATGGCATGGCATGGCAAAGAGCAACAAACCACACTACAAATTAAGTGGAGCTCAATATGCAACGGAGTTGCATATTGAAGAAAACACCACATGACTTATTTAGTTGCACAGTGACGACTGTCCGGGTCGGGTCCGGGACAACTTTTCGGACGCGCGCCCGATGGGGTTTGATGCACTGAGCAGAGAGGGTTTCAGACCATGCGATCGCATCGGACAACTCCGGAAGCGAAGAGGGGAAAGAGGATGGACTAGGTGGGCTGTGTAGAAGGTCTCGAGCTGAGATAAGGGAAGAGAGGGAGACCCGGCGACTGTTTCCGGAGACCGAAAACGTCCGACGTTAGACCGGCTACTATTGCCGCTATATTTATCTGTTGGGGCGTCAAACGGACTCCGAATGCGATGAAACTTGGCAGGTGGTCTACTGACAGCAAAAAGACACTGCATGCCAACTTTCAAACCATTCCGAGAACATTTTCCGGCCACTTATAAAATACTATTTCAGACATGCCGCAGGCGCGTGCAAGTGTGGTTGGGCTCAAAATGGACAACGGAGAGAACTCAGAGAACCCGGACGAATGCAAGTTTTGAAAAACATGATGATGCTATGCACATGATGACATGATGAAATGCAACACACAAGCAAATGACATGGCAACGCCGGCGAATAACTAGAAGACACCCGGCGCAACGGTCTCGGGGCGTTACAACACTCCATCACTACGAGAGGATCTCGTCCCGAGATCTAGAATGGCACCGGAGGGAAAAACGGAAGAGAAAGAGAAGAGGTAAAACTAAGTTGCTTCTTTGACAAACGAGTGAAACCAAAGAACCTTAAAAAGTTGAACAACTTGGAAGGAATAATACCACGGAGGTGATGGAAGTTGGAAAACACTCTGTTAGGAACGAGGAACAAGGAAGAACCAATTCGGACAGCACTCCGTTTGAAAAGTGATACAAGACTTGATAAGATGAAAAGAACATGAGCAGCGGGCACACACTCCGGTTAAAAGGATAAGCAAGAAAAGATCATGATCTTCACAATTCGAGATGATGATTGAAAAGAGCAACATCACAAGGCCTCCGGGAGAAAGAAATAGAAGATAGATAATTGAAAGAAAAGAATGGAGAAGAAAATGCCAACTTCTGCCACAAAAGAGCTTGAGAAGGCATCCTTAGGAGAAGGGTCGAACGGAGTTGTTGGAAAACCAACAACAAAACGAATAAGCTTGTAGTGGGCTTATGGAAAACATCCCAAAATTATGAGGTGAAATTCTGCCACTAACTGAAACAATAGATTGGATAGATATGAACAAGGAGACGAGAAACTAATTTATCTGGGAGGATAAATGAAGACTAGGGTCGTTTATCAGCACCATAATTATCAAAATCCTTAGGGAAAGCTTTAGGTGAAATATAACCCAAGATAAATCCAATGAAGAGGTTAATTGGTTGAAAAGATGTCTTGAGCGAAGAGAAAATGATGGATTTAGATATGTCACTCTTGAAAACCTGTGAATCATGAAACACGAAGGGAAATTATCAACAATGACATAACACCACCTCAAAAGATAAGGTAAAAAGAATTGCACTCCGGATTGCAAGATGAAGAATACATGAGCTCCTCTGAAAAGAATCTCGATGAATGCTTCGAGAAGGAATTTAATCCTTGATGAACCAATCATGTAGAACCTCCATGAAGAACTCGGGTAACAAAAGGATAACGAAAAGAAAGAGAAGTTGAAAACCTAAGGTGAAAACTTGTAATGATTTAGATGGATCTTCGTGATAAAATAATTGAAAAAGGTTGGAACTCCGGGAAGAAGAGAAGATGAACAATGGAAATCAAGAATTTGATGAGCCTCTGGAATAAAGAATTAAACGCTTGGATGAAACAAGAATAAGAATTACATTATGCTTATCCTTCACCAATTTAGATTGATGAGAAGCAATGGATTTGACATACTACTTATTCTCGTAGAAAGGATTAAGATAGATAATGCGCAAACTTGAAGAGGCCTTCAATGATCCACCGGTAGGATTTGAAAGAACGGAAGTATGATAACGTAAGAAGAGGAATCTTGAACAAACCACCGTAAGAATTTAAAATGAACGAAGAAAATATAAAGAAACACCGGAAAGAATTAGGAAATGAACGAAGAAGCTTAAGGGGATTTAGATACATCAGAACGAAGAGATCAAGAACTGATTTGAGGATATTTGATTGATGCACCGGTAAGATTGGAGAATGAGAGCTGCCAGCTGAAATGAATAATATTTGAAAAGATGGCCTTCGGAGGAAAGAAATGGAAAACAACTCAAGAAATGCTTCTGATGGGTGAAAAGAATTCTCACGATCAAAACAATTATGAGAGGATGGTCTCGAATTAGAACCACGAATCTCTGAGAGAACAGATAAGATATAGAGGTAAAACTCTTCTTCGGTCTTCAAATGTTGAGAATGACGATGAGAAACACCACCATGAATTGTTGAGGCACTCCGGAATAAAGAAGAATATAAAAGTTGAACCAATGATGAAAAGAATTTGGAAGATCTTGGAGAAAGACATTTGACTGATGATAAATCATTCTTACGTCAAACTTCAAAAAGAAATTTGAGGATAGCTCCGGAAAAAATAAGAAGAGCCAGGTAAGATCCTGGAAAAAGACCTGTGGGTTAGGGCCCACTCAAAAGATACACCGTTGAAATGATTACTTGAAAAAGGAGAATGCACTAGTTGAATTAAATGGTTTGAATGAGATAACATCCTCGAGATATCTTGAACGGATTGAGAATGGAAATGAATCATCCGAGATATTTTTAGCACTCCGGAGCAACAGAATAGCGAGAAGTGAATTATTATGAGGTGCACCAGTATTAGAAGGCATTTGAAATGAGGAAAGAATACGATCAACACCAAAAGCTTGAATTGAATCTACCGGAGACGAAAAGAATGGAGAATATTGAACTTGAAGCTTCGATACAATCTTCCTGAGAATCACCGGGTAAAAACATGAAGGAAAAAGAATGGAGAGACTTCACATCAATAAAATGATACTTGATTGAGATATATGAGTCCTCGGAGAAAAGAAAGGGAGGGAGGGCGGGAAAACAAAGACAACTTGGAGATGGATGAAACAAACACCGTTCAGAAGAAAACTGATACTTGATCTTACGAAAATTGGCAAGATTTGACCCACTTGAAGAGAAGCACACCGGTTGAAAAGGATTTACATGACAATCTCGATGCTCATGAAGGATTAGTATCCGCATAGGAGTATGAGAACACCGTTTAGGAAAGGTAAGGAATCAACACTTGACATTGAAGCAACTCGAATACCACAACTCCAAACAAAAACAAAGGATTGGCTTGCAGAATAAGCCGAAACAAACATATGATAGAGATTTCGTGCGAACTTTTCGTGGTGGGGCCTACACGGGCTCGATCGTACATCACCATCATGTACAAGGCAGTGCACATGACATACGAAGCGTCCCCGAGTTGGCATAGCCAAGGACTCTTTAAGACACAACGAGACCACTGTAAAACCGACCGTGAATAGGCGGACCACTAGACGTCGAATCCCAATTTCATATCATACATCTGTCGGAAAGATATACTAAGAGCTACTTGATTTCCCACTTATAAACTCCCGAAATTTTCCGGTTATGCAATCAGGTGTTGGGGATACAGGGGAAGCATAATATCTCACCCAAATCGAGCAAATCCTACATCCAGCTGTATCCATCCTTCAACACATAACCAAGAAACCTTCGGAAATCGTCTACCTCAACCTTCGAAAAGCATCCGTTATACGAGTTATGGCAATACTCCCGAACTCCCGCCCCAGTACTGGGTGGCGTCGAGGTTATCTCACCAACAACTGCATAAAAGAGATTTTCAATGTCGGCGAACTAAACTCAGGTATTCCAGAACCGCAATGATAAAATTGTGACGACAACACCTCGGAGCTCAACTCCCCGGGACACTGCCACAACCCCTAAATGACAGGAGGCACCAAGAACAATGTTCTCGTCACAAATCGATCGGAACAATTCCAAGATACCCGCGTGATCCTAAATTTTTTTAGTGAAATTTGAGAAGAGAAGAGTCAAAACTCTACGTCAGGATACCTCACCAGAGCGATGAAGGGACTGGGGAGTAAAAAGAATTCCTAAACTCTCCGATATATAATTCCTAAATGACTCAAAACATTTTTCTAGACTCAACTCGTCCGCTAATTCGATCAAGCAATGGGGCTCCTAAGGTCGGGGAAGGCTCCGATACCAACTTTTAACGCCCTCGATGCGGCTATATCTCCCACGTGTCGAAGCACGACTTAGAGGCATAACCGCATTGAAATCAATGTCGCAAGTGAGGTAATCTTCACACAACCCATGTAATACATAAGGGAAAGAGATACATAGTTGTCTTACAATCGCCACTTCACACAATTACATGAATAAATCATTACATCAACCAGTTACAATCAAGGCCCGACTACGGAGCCAAAATAAAAGAAGACTACCCCAAAAGCGACAAGGTCCTCCGATCGACCCCAACTGGGCTCCACTACTGAACAACTAGAACGAAACAACACAAAGGACAAGATCTTCATCGAGCTCCTCCTTGATCTTGGTTGCGTCATCTGCACGGACTCATCGGCACCTGCAAGCTAGTTTTGGAAGTAATCTGTGAGTCACGGGGACTCAGCAATCTCGCACCCTCGCGATCAAGACTATTTAAGCTTATAGGAAGGGTAAAAGGTATGAGGTGGAGTTGGAGCAAGCGACTAGCATATATGGTGGCTAAAACATACGCAAATGAGAGCGAGAAGAGAAGGCAAAGCACGATCGTGAAACTATGATCAGGAGGTGATCCAAGAACAACCTACGTCAAGCATAACTCCAACATCGTGTTCACTTCCCGGACTCCGTCGGAAAGAGACCATCACGGTTACACACGCGGTTGATGCATTTTAATTAAGGTCAACTTCAGGTTTTCTACAATCGGACATTAACAAATTCCCATCTGCCCATAACCGCGGGCACGGCTTTCAAAAGTTCAAATCCCTGCAAGGGTGTCCCAACTTAGCCCATGACAAGCTCTCACAGTCAACGAAGGATATTCCTTCTAGCGGGAAGACCCGATCAGACTCGGAATCCCGGTTACAAGACATTTCGACAATGGTAAAACAAGTCCAGCAACACCGCCCGAATGTGCCGACAAATCCCGATAGGAGCTGCACATATCTCGTTCTCAGGGCACACTCAGATGAGACATCCTACGAGTAAAACCAAACCTCAAGTTGCCCCGAGGTGGCCCTGCAGTCTGCTCGGTCGGACCAACACTCAGAGGAGCACTGGCCCGGGGGGTTAAAATAATGATGACCCTTGAGTCTGCAGAACCCAAGGGAAAAAGAGGCTAGGTGGCGAATGGTAAAACCAATGTTGGGCATTGCTGGAAGAGTTTTATTCAAAGCGAACTGTCAAGGGGTTCCCATAATAGCCCAACCGCGTAAGGAACGCAAAATCCGGGAACATAATACCGATATGACGGAAACTAGGGCGGCAAGAGTGGACCAAAACACCAGGCATAAGGCCGAGCCTTCCACCCTTTACCAAGTATATAGATGCATTAAGTAAATAAGATATATTGTGATATCCCAACAATGATCATGTTCCAACAAGGAACAACATCTCCATGTTCCAACAAGGAACAACTTCAATCTTCACCTGCAACTAACAATGCTATAAGAGGGACTGAGCAAAGCGAGAACATAGCCAAACAACGGTTTGCTAGGACAAGGTGAGTTAGAGGCTTGGTTCAACAATATAGGAGGCATGATAAGCAAGTGGTAGGTATCGCAGCATAGGCATAGCAAAAGAGCGAGCATCTAGCGAGTAAAGATAGAAGTGATTTCGAGGGTATGGTCATCTTGCCTGAAATCCCGCAAGGAAGAAGAACGAGTCCATGAAGAAGACAAATGGACGTAGTCGAACGGTTCCTCACAAATGCGACGTTATCGGAACCAACCCGAAGAAGCAACACCGGAAAGAAGCAAAAAACATAGTAAACAACCACGACATGAACATGGCAGGATGCACAATCAAGTATGATGCATGTCCGGTTTAATGATACATGGCATGGCATGGCAAAGAGCAACAAACCACACTACAAATTAAGTGGAGCTCAATATGCAACGGAGTTGCATATTGAAGAAAACACCACATGACTTATTTAGTTCTGTCTCGTTTATGTACCCAACAAGATTAAATGTTGATTAACATGGCAAGAGGGTGAAGCATAATAAAACTACCTATCTAGTCAAGTTTAAATGAGGCCGGAAGCAACGAACAACAATTCCGGTAAATCCCCATATGCATATATTAGGTTTGGTACTGTTCTGCCCTAAACCATATTTTAGAGTTATTAAACATGAAAAGTGAGTACAACATGTTAAACTAGGCATTTTTCTACCCCATTTACATCTAAAGTTTGTTTAAAACCGAGCTACGGTTAATTAGTTATGAAATAAAGCAGTTTAGCATGGCATTTGAGCAAATTTAATCAAACAACATTTTAAACATTTCAAACATAGATGAAAGTTAGATATTATGAATCTAGACAAAATTCTAAGCAAGTTTCATATATAAAACATTTTAATCCGATGCACAGTTGTGAAGTTATTAAATGCATGAAGCATGAGGGTTGTTCTGTAAAACTATAAACCTCTGGATAAATAGATAAATCACTCCTCAGGGAAAAACAGGAGTCGGGCCAAAAATGCAGACTGGCCCAACAAGAGAAATAAAACAAAAGAGGGGCGTTGTGGGTGGCTTCACCCGTGGGCTTCGGCCCGGTCAGTGGAACAAAGGCAGGCCGGGCGGTTGCATCGAAGGAGCGGAGAAAATGGGCCGGTTCAGTGGGGAGGAGTGCTAACCACGTAGTCCAGGTGACAGCGGTGTCAACGCACGGCGACTTGCTGACGTGGATCGAGGCAGCGGCATCTTTCTCCTCGAAGCAGAGTAGGGGAAGGAGAGGAGGCGGCCGGGAACGGGTCCAGGCGGCGGAGGTGATCCCCTGTGGGGCGGCGCGGCGCGGCTTGAACTCCGGCAAGACGGAGGTTCGGCGGAGAGCAGAGGAAGGAGCTCCGCTTGGGCCAGAGGAAAGGGATGGCACGATGACTCTCTCCGGCGAGACAGGGACTTGGCGCGGGCTCATCGGGGTCCTACTGGTGGCTCTCTTCTCCAGCGAACTTGGACGCAGCGACGTCGAGGTCCTGGAGCAAAGTGAGGAGGCAAGGGACGTCCAGCTCCGAGGCGGACGGGCGCGGTTCAACGGGGACGAGGCGCAGGAGAGCAGAGGGCCTGCGAGGCGGCGCAGCGAAGTAGACCCCAGCACGGGTCTTCAGCGGCAGAAGGCGAGGCCGGAGGGCGGATCCGTCCAGGAACAGGGCGGATGCGAGCTGGGCGTCGAGGCGATGAAGGCCATGGCGACAGCGTGGTCAACAGGAGCGGGACGAGGCGGAACGACGGCGGCGACGTCGTGGAGTTTGAGCGAGCTTCTGCTCGTTCCTGGGAAGGAGAGAGAGAGGGCCACCGTGAGAGAGAGACGGAAAAAATTAGGAGGAGGAGAGAAACGGGACGAGGCCGGTCCTGGTCATGGCCGCCGGCGGCGGGGTTGTCGGAGGGCGCGGGCTGCAGGGTCGGTGAGGCTCGGGCGCGAGGGCTCCTGATCCGCTGCTGCTACGGGTTCGAGGAGAAAACAGAGGAGGAGCTTTGGGGAAGGAGGAGGCTGCGGCCGGAGCGATGTATGGATGGATCGAAGGGACTGGGTTGGCTCGGCGCTGAAAATCAGGAAGGTGGTCGGCTGCGGGTCTGGATCTGGGAGGATCCCGAGGTAGGAGGCGAGTGAGTGGTTGGCTTGCGGCGGCGTGGTGGGAAAGGGTGGATTGGTTAGGGTAGGCTAGGGTTAGACTGTTATATATATATAGCAGATGAAATCAGTATAGGGTGGTTAGGTCCCTCCGATCGTAATTGGACGGATGGAAAAAATAGGTTAGGTAGCCCAAAAAGAAAAACAGAGACGTTTTGTAGATGTTTGGGGATGATCCAGACACAACGGTGACGACTGTCCGGGTCGGGTCCGGGACAAATTTTCGGACGCGCGCGCGAGGGGGTTTGGTGCACTGAGCAGAGAGGGTTTCGGACCGTGCGATCGCATCGGACAACTCCGGAAGCGAAGAGGGGAAAGATGATGGACTAGGTGGGCTGTGTAGAAGGTCTCGAGCTGAGATAAGGGAAGAGACGACTATTTCCGGAGACCGAAAACGTCCGACGTTAGACCGGCTACTATTGCCGCTATATTTATCCGTTGGGGCGTCAAACGGACTCCGAATGCGATGAAACTTGGCAGGCGGTCTACTGACAGCAAAACAACACTACATGCCAACTTTCAACCCATTCCGAGAACATTTTTCGGCCACTTATAAAATATTATTTCGGACATGCCGCGGGTGCGTGCAAGTGTGGTTGGGCTCAGAACGGACAACGGAGAGAACTCGGAGAACCCGGACGAATGCAAGTTTTGAAAAACATGATGGTGCTATGCACATGATGACATGATGAAATGCAACACGCAAGCAAATGACATGGCAACGCCGGCGAATAACTGGAAGACACCTGGCGCAACGGTCTCGGGGCGTTACACTAACAATCTAGCTTTTGTGCCGTCGACGGTTATAGCGTCGTCGTCGAATAAGGCTCCAGATCTTTCCTTGACGAGGCAGTTTGCGTGGTCAATGGGCGGATCTGGGTGTCACTATTTTGCTGCTTGGTTGGCATGGTGGCGACAGTGACCAAGTGTTAGAGCTCCTTTGATTCAAAGGAATTCTATAGGAATTCCGAAGGATTGAAATCCTTTGGAATTTTTCCTAAATTTGTCCTTTGATTCATAGGATTAAATCCCATAGGAATTTTTTCTATGGAATCTTTTATACTATATTTCATTGGAAATCTAACATTCACTCCAATCTTTTTTTACAATTCCTTTGTTTTTTCCGTGAAATCAAACACTCCTTGATAATCCTATAGGATTCAAGTGGGCATGACACTTCAATCCTATATTTTTTCTATTCCCACGTTTTTAAAACCCTGTGAATCAAAGAGGCCCTTAGTAGTTGTGTGCCCCAGACATGCCTCTTCCTGAGTGGTGCTGCCTCTGGCATCATCATTTGGTACGGGCACTTGTATCGAAGATGTGTGTCCGTCGTTCTTCGCCATGATGGCTGACACGACGGTGTGCGCGAGAAGATGTGATCCCGTGTAGGGTTTGTGGCTTGTGGCGACGAATCCGATGACTCTCCTTCGACTCCATCGGACAGAGGAACTGTTTCTGGGCTGATGTGCATGGAGATAGGCCCTGGTCGATGCTTCACAACGACAATGATCTGACATGTTATGACTGGTTTCTTCTTTGACTCGGAAAGCCAATTCGGTGATGGTGCGACCTCAGCTCATGTGATGGTGGCTTCCTGCATCTCTCTTCGACGGTAGCCCATCGGCAAATTTAGGTGTTTGGCTTTGTATGCCCAGGGACTTAGGGATCTGATTATATTCTTGTTTCTTCTGTGGGAGTCTTCTTTGCACTTAGGTTGAGACTTCTGTCCTCTCTCGTGTTATGTGTATGTTTAAAAAATGTGTATGTTTATGCTTGTGTGTCTTGTACTCCTGGAATGTTGCTAACGAAGCACGTACAGTAGTACTCCCTCCGTCCCATAATGCAAGATGTTTTTTTTGACACTAGTAGTTTCTTGAAAGAAAAAAAGTCACTCAACCTGCGTAAAATGACCAACTTCGCTCCCCTCGTCGAGACCCTCGTCCAAACCCTCGTTCCGCAATTTGGCCGCTGCCGCGCCTGTCGGCCCGCCACTGCTCCCCACCTCACCCTCAGAGCCGGAGGCGAAACCACCTCTCGCATCACCGCCAGCCTTGATCGAGAGTTCCAACCCACGCCGACCCCCGTCCTCCTCCCAACTCCCACAATGGCAGCATCGCCGAGTTCATAGCGATGGTGCCGTCGAGGTGCACAGCAGAGACGCACATGGCGCGGGCAAAGGTTGCGTTCGAGATCGCTAGCTACAGCCGTCTCAAGGGCCTAGGTAGAGGCGAATGTCTCCGTTCTCCCGTATTCTCCAATCTCCATCGGCGGCTACGAATGGTGCATCTGCTACTACCCCGACGGCCAAGGCGAGGCGAGTGAAGGTTACGTATCTGTCTTCCTCAAGCTGTTGACCAAGAACGCCGAGGTGAGGGCGATCTACAATTTGATGCTTGTGGATCCGGTTAGGGGCCGGTCACCTGTGGTGCTCTCCGGGAAACCGCCACGAGTGTCCGTCCCTAAAATGCCATCATGGGGCGTAGGAAAGTTCATGAAGACGACCGTTGAAGTAGAGTCGATGTTCGTGCGGAACAGTTGTCTCTTGATCGAGTGCGAAGTCAGCGTTATCAAGGAAACACTCGATATCCATGTGCCGCCCTCTGACCTTTCGAATAATCTTGCAACCTTGCTAGAGGGGAAGATAGGAGCAGACGTGACTTTCAAGGTTCAAGGGGAGGTCTTTTCCGCTCATAAAAATTTGCTTGCTATGCGATCGGTGGTCTTCAACGCGGAGTTCTATGGTCCGATGGGGGACAAATGTGTACAGGACATAGTTATTAATGACATGCAGCCTGCTGTTTTCAAGGCATTTCTTCACTTCATCTACACGGATTCGATGGCTTCCATGGACGATCTTGATGATGATGACAAAAGAGAAATGGTCAAGCACTTACTCGTGGCTGCAGATAAGTATGCGATGGAAAGGATGAAGAGGATATGTGAAGGGATGCTATGCCCTTGATGTTGAGACTGTGGCGACCATATTAGCTCTAGCTGACCAGCACAATTGCAGCAACCTCAAAGATGCTTGCATTGAATTTATGCTCTCATCGAATAGAATGGATGATGTGATCGCAAGCCAAGGGTATGCACACCTCAAAAGATCTTGTCCTGTTCTCATCGTAGATGTGTTTGAGAGAACAGTTAAATCCCGCAAAATTTAGTATGCCAACTTGGTGTGAGCTACTGGTTATCCTTCAGTTCTGAAAGATCGTTGGAGGCGAATGCCTTATGTTTGGTCGGAGAAGGCATTCAGTCTTGCTAAATTTAGCTTCTATCTAGTTACTTTTGATACATAGTGACCTGAGCTGAGGTTGCTATATCTTTCAGTTTTTAGAGATCGTTCTTTCATTTCTGGGTTATGTGAAGAATGATAAAACTTTGAGTTCTTGGTTATCACTTTTGAGACAATCTATTTTACCTGTATGAAAAACTTACATTATGACTGCCAACTGTTAGATTCTAATTAGAGACATTTACAAATGGTTTTTTGACATGAACCTTGGTAGTACAGCAGTTTGTCTTTGATTCAGAAAATTTCAGTTAGAAAATGAACTTGAAATCTTGAACCAAACTACTTTGAGATCAGAACCAGGCAATTATAGATTTAATTTTCAGTTAGCAGTACTTCTATTGTACTAGCATATGTTCAGTGAAGCCTCTTTGTGTGTTAGCTACACAAGCACAATTCTGTAAGAAATAGGCAACTACTTAAGCTTCTGTACTTGTATTTTTGTACTATATAATTGATGGAGGTGTTAACCGTACAAAAACTGAGAGATGGATTGCGAGGAATCTGTAGGTTTAATCCCAACAGCGAATGGGTGGGGGAGTGTGGATCACCCTCAACTGCTGGGTGGATTGAAATCCCCGAGGGTATTAGAGACCCACCAACTGAACAAAGCCTAATGTGGATCCGTGCGTGATGCTCCCCTCTGTTTAGCTCCGCTTCTGCGCCGTCCGAAGCTGGAGTTGCCCTGGCAAGACGATGATGGCACCGGCTCGTGGATCTTGTGTTATATTTGTGTCGAATATATTATGTATGTAAGGGGTTACATGGATTTAGAGTTGTAATTGATGTGGTTAGGTATGAGTTGTGTAGGAGTCGGACACTTGTATCCTAGGCCTCTTATATACGGAGGGACACCACACGTTGTAACCCATGATGACGACTTGATAGCAACAGGTACGCGGGGGAGCCGACGGCTTGTGCCGGCGTCCGGGCGGCCGGTGTTGCGGTATCTTGGGAAGGAGCGCCCGTAGTCATGCCCCGGGGATGTAGCCATATCGGTGAACCTCGTTAACAAATATCGTGCCTCCGTGTGTCGTCTATGATCTTGCATTAGCGTTTTATTCTAACAAATGGTGTCATGAGCAAGGTTGCGAGAAGGCTATGTGAAAGATCATCCGGAGGTACGAGGATCATGCTTGACAGGTGCCATGGAATGTCCGATTGGCGCAAGGTGGAGCATGGCGGCGATCGCGAAGGCGGTCGGTGGTGTCGGACACTTCGGGCAGGAAGCCTGGACCGTTCGATGGGCTGCGGCCGGTAAGGATCGGCTAGACGTGGCGATCGGACCGGCGTAGTGGTTGTTGAAGACGTTGCGGAGGCGACGGATTTGGTTCGCGATCAGACCGGCGACTAGACATGGGTGACGGCCAGATAGATCGGAGTGTGAAAGCATCGAGATGATGCGCTCGGTGTCGTACAAGGACGACGGCGCGGCACTGCGGACGGATTGTGTCGGCGTCGTGGATGGCCAGGGTACAGCATGGCTTGTGCACAGACGATGGGCGAGGTGGCGACTGTTACGACAGGGTTGACGTGCGGCAGAGTACATGTGACAGTGCTGTTCAGTTTGCTGGCAAGAACCAAGATCAAGACAAGGCGAAGTTCTCGTCGGAGATGCAGCAGCGGCGGAGTTTTCCGAGGGACACGGACAGAGGAAAGGTTGGTCAGACCTCGGTTGTTGGGGCTGCGTACGCAAGACGACCGCTCGGGAGGCGTGCGACAGTTGGATTTCGCGGGCGGCAAGGAACATACGCGAGGGGCGTTCGGTGGCATGTAGGGGCAGGACTCTGCGGGCGTGCAGCGCAAGGAAAGATAAGATAGTACTTTCCGTTTTTAAATATTTGTTTTTCTAGAGATTTTAACAAGTGACTACATCTGAAAGAAAATGAATAAATCTACACTCTAAAATATGTCTATATATATTCGTATGTAGTAGTTCATTTGAAATTTCTAAAAAGACAAATATTTATGAACGGAGGGAATACAAAAGAAAAGCGCGGAGTCCGGCAGATTAGCAGGCAAACATGCATGTCGGTTTGGATTTTGAAAAGAAATTATGTGCGTGCATGTGGGGCAGTGCGGAACCGTGATATAGGTCCTGGAGATTTCTTGGGCGTGCATGTTGGGTCAGTTTTTTCATGCAAACCGTGGTGGACTGAGACTCTATTTCCGTGCCAGAGAGGAAAAGACTGGGCCGGCTGTATCCAGCAGTAATAAAAGGCTGGGGCGACGAGGCGCAAAAGGCACAGAAAAATCGTCTGCAAGTTCGGGAAAAGGTGGAGCAGATTCGGCAGGTAACTTGTTAATCTGCAAGTTGAGCTTCACGGAATTTTCTGAAGGGCGGACAAGGATAGTGCAAGTCAGATTTCTTGGTAGATCGCAGACTGCGGCGTGGCTTCAGACGAGGAATACGGGATCAGTGATCTTTTCCGTGAGGAAGTCGCAGAGGAAAACAAGGACGGTCAGACCGGCGGCAACAGGTCGGTTAGATCGCGGCTCGGCATGGCGCCAGGATTCACCAGGTTTGATTTGGAGAAATTCGATGGCACGGGTAACTTCGGTCTATGGCAGACAAGAGTCAAGGTATTCTGGCGCAGCAGGGAATCTTGAAGGGTTTGCAGGAGACGAAGCCGGCCAAGGCTAACAACGATGCATGGGAGGATATGCAAGTGCAGTCGGCCGCTACCATACGGCTTTGTCTTGTGGATCAGGTCATGTATCATGTCATGGACGAGGATTCTCCTAAGGGAATTTGGGACAAGTTGGCAAATCGTTATATGTCCAAGTCAGCGACCAATAAGCTGTATTTGAAGCAAAAGTTCTATGGGCTGAAGATGCAGGAGGGGTCAGATCTTGTGGAGCATGTGAATGCCTTTAATCAGTTGGTCACGGATCTAGCGCGTCTGGATGTGAAGATTGATGATGAGGATAAGGCGCTACTTCTTCTTATTTCGTTGCCACTGTCCTATGAGCATTTGGTCATTACATTGACACATGGAAAGACAACCGTCGATAATGAGGAAGTCACTGCAGCGTTGCTTGAGCATGAGTTGAAGAAGCAAAAGAATGCTACAGAGGAGAGTACTCAAGGTTTGAGGTTGGCAGTTAAAGGTTATCAGCTCAGAAGGGACAAGAGGCGGAGAAGAAAAGGAAGAAAAAGGTGCAGTGCTACAGGTGCAAGGATTGGGGACATATAAAAAGGGAATGCCCAGAATTGAAGGGTGGGGCATGTGGTAATGCAGCTACTCATGGTGATGGCTCGGACAGTGATAGTGATGTTCTCGTTGTATCAAACAGGCGGTCAACAAAAACTGAAGCGTGGATGTTGGATTCAGCTTGCTCTTTTCATGCGACGCCCAACAGGAAGTGGTTCTCTTCGTACAAGTCTGGTGAGTTTTGTTTAGCCTATGTGGGCGATGACACAGGCTATTATGTTGCTGGAGTAGGTGACATCAAAATCAAGATGTTTGACGGAGATGAGCGGATGCTTCGGGGAGTCAGGCATATGCCAGGGTTAAGGAGGAATCTAATTTCACTTGGTGTTCTTCATGATGGTGGTATGGAATTTCGTTCTGATCGGGATAAGAGGACCATGAAAATCATGGAAGATGGGGTGACCGTGATGATAGGAGAGATGACGGCTTCACATCTTTACAAGTTGCAAGGGAGCACTATTGCAGGTGGAGCCATGGAGAGTGGAGTTGTAGGAGTAGCAGTGAAGTCCCACGGTGGCGGCAGGTCTGGCCCGTCGGGTAGCTCTCAGTAAGCTACAAAGGAGACAACCCAAGTCCGGAGTACATGAAGGTTCGAGCATGAACGACTTCTAGGTGGTGGAGAATATTCGCTAAGGTGGAGTTTGTTATATTTGTGTCGAATATATTATGTACGCAAGGGGTTATATGGACTTGGAGTTGTAATTAATGTGGTTAGGTATGAGTTGTGTAGGAGTCGAACACTTGTATCCTAGGCCTCTTATATACGGAGGGACACCACACGTTGTAACTCATGATGACGACTTGATAGCAACAGGTACGCGAGGGAGCCGACGGCTTGTGCCGGCGCCCGGGCGGTCGGTGTTGCGGTATCTTGGGGAGGAGCGTCCGTAGTCATACCCCGGGAATGTAGCCATATCGGTGAACCTCGTTAACAAATATCGTGCCTCCTCGTGTCGTCTATAATCTTGCATTAGCGTTTTATTTTAACATCTTGCTCTGCCGGCTGAATCTAGCAGGGAGAACGGAAGTCAGGTAATGTATCCGCGATAGCTTCACATGGGTGATTTCGGTTAGTTTGTACGCAATTTGGTTTTGTATCTGTCATTTCTATTCCCCAAAAAGCCCCTGTCAGACCATTTTTCTAGGAATATTCAGCCCCAAACGTGATTGATTTCTATCTTTTTTCGGCCTGTTTCTTCTTTGAAATTCGCATTTTCAAATCTGATGGAGTGATACTGTTTTCTTTGAAACGAAACTATTCATTGCTTTTATGTGATCCATGCAGTATAAGTTCGGTTCTTGCAGTTCAGTAAAGCTTTCTCGATTATGAACAGGTATACAAGTTTCCCTCATATCACCACTTCATTTTTCTGAATTGTTCGGTTTAACATAACATAGGTGCCTCTCAGTTTTTGAGCGGGCACCAGATACTTCTACATATCCAGCTAAAGTGACCGTTGACTAATTAACTCTACAATTTATTTCTCCGGATTGATTGCAAAGGTATCACTCAAAATTTCCTGTGGGAGGTTCTTGGTTCAAAGTTCAATATGATCGTAGGGCTGGCTAGGAGGTTATCGGGATCTATCATAGACCGGGTGTAATCTCCTTTTTCAAAGAAAAAGATGTAGAGATTTGTTCGAATTATAGGATTTTTTCCTATGGTTGACTTTTCAATTTTCATGCAATTTCAGAGGAAGTTCTCATACCTCTGTTTCTGTGACAACGATACCATGCACGGATGCACCAAATCTTGGAGGAAAATTCATGGGTGTTTTCTTTTTCTGTGATGAAACACCTTATATTGCAGACTCATTCAAGTGTTTACTGAAAAAGGCTTTAGCTCCCTTGTCGCGGGAATGTCCATGTCATGATCTGTGACCGTTGTGGGCTCCAAAGTCCTTTTGGGTTCTTTGGAGCTCGTTAGCTGTTCCGTAGCGCTTTGTATCCATGTTGATTTTATTTTCCTATTCAAGTGTTTTCAAATCCTCTAAAATTCAGTATGGCACTATATTCTCCATATTTATGAGTTTTTAGGATTATGCAAACCAAAGAGCTCTTTAAATGTCGGATCCGGGGTTCCGCAGACCCTTGAGAGGTTCGAACACTGGGGTGCGTGCAAAGAACTCTCCCTTTCCAGTCCGTGTGCCCAATGATTCCACGGCCTAGCTCGACGAGCCCAAGGGACAAGAAACACAACAGTTTATCTGTTGGAGAACGTAGTAATTTCAAAATTTTCCTACGCACACACAAGATCATGGTGATGCATAGCAACGAGAGGGGAGAGTGTAGTCTACGTACCCTCACAGACCGACAGCGGAAGCGTTATGACAACGCGGTTGATGTAGTCGTACGTCTTCACGGCCCGACTGATCAAGGACCGAAACTACGGCACCTCCGAGTTTTAGCACACGTTCAGCTCGATGACGATCCCCAGACTCCGATCCAGCAAAGTATCGGGGAAGAGTTTCGTCAGCACGACGGCGTGGTGACGATCTTGATGCTCTACCGTCGCAGGGCTTCCACTAAGCACCGCTACAATATTATCGAGGATTATGGTGGAGGTGGGGGGGCACCACACACGGCTAAGAGAACGATCACGAAGATCAACTTGTGTGTCTAGAGGTGCCCCCTTGCCCCCGTATATAAAGGAGCAAGGGGGGAGGCCGGCCGGACCTTGGGCGCGCCAAGGAGGAGGAGTCCTCCTCCTAGTAGGAGTAGGACTCCCCTCTTTCCTACTCCTACTAGGAGGGGGAAAGGAAGGGGGGGAGGGAGAAGGAAAGGGGGGGCGCCGCCCCCCTCTCCTAGTCCAATTCGGACCAGAGGGGGAGGGGTGCGCGGCCCACTCTGGCTGCCCCTCTCTCTCTCTCTCCACTAGGGCCCATAAGGCCCATTACTTCTCCCGGGGGGGTTCCGGTAACCCTCCGGCACTCCGTTTTTCTCCGAAATCACCCGGAACACTTCCGGTGTCCGAATATAGTCGTCCAATATATCAATCTTTATGTCTCGACCATTTTGAGACTCCTCGTCATGTCCGTGATCACATCCGAGACTCCTAAGAAATTTCGGTACATCAAAATATATAAACTCATAATAAAACTGTCATCGTAACGTTAAGCGTGCGGACCCTACGGGTTCGAGAACAATGTAGACATGACCGAGACATGTCTCCGGTCAATAACCAATAGCGGAACCTAGATGCTCATATTGGCTCCCACATATTCTACGAAGATCTTTATCGGTCAGACCGCATAACAACATACTTTGTTCCCTTTGTCATCGGTATGTTACTGCGTGAGATTCGATCGTCAGTATCTCAATACCTAGTTCAATCTCGTTACCGGCAAGTCTCTTTACTCGTTTCGTAATACATCATCTCGCAACTAACTCATTAGTTGCAATGCTTGCAAGGCTTATATGATGTGCATTACCGAGAGGGCCCAGAGATACCTCTCCGACAATCGGAGTGACAAATCCTAATCTCGAAATACGCCAACCCAACATGTACCTTTGGAGACACCTGTAGAGCTCCTTTATAATCACCCAGTTACGTTGTGACGTTTGGTAGCACACAAAGTGTTCCTTCGGCAAACGGGAGTTGCATAATCTCATAGTCATAGGAACATGTATAAGTCATGAAGAAAGCAATAGCAACATACTAAACGATCGGGTGCTAAGCTAATGGAATGGGTCTTGTCAATCACATCATTCTCCTAATGATGTGATCCCATTAATCAAATGACAACACATGTCTATGGTTAGGAAACATAACCATCTTCGATTAACGAGCTAGTCAAGTAGAGGCACACTAGTGACGTTTAGTTTGTCTATGTATTCACACAAGTATTATGTTTCCGGATAATACAATTCTACAATGCATAATAAACATTTATCATGATATAAGGAAATAAATAATAACTTTATTATTGCCTCTAGGGCATATTTCCTTCAGTCTCCCACTTGCACTAGAGTCAATAATCTAGATTACACAGTAGTGATTCTAACACCCATGGAGCTTTGGTGCTGATCATGTTTTGCTCGTGGAAGAGGCTTAGTCAACGGGTATGCTACATTCAGATCCATATGTATCTTGCAAATCTCTATGTCTCCCACCTGGACTAGATCCCGGATGGAATTGAAGCGTCTCTTGATGTGCTTGGTTCTCTTGTGAAATCTGGATTCCTTTGCCAAGGCAATTGCACCAGTATTGTCACAAAATATTTTCATTGGACCCGATGCACTAGGTATGACACCTAGATAGGATATGAACTCCTTCATCCAGACTCCTTCATGTGCTGCTTCCGAAGCAGCTATGTACTCCGCTTCACATGTAGATCCCGCCACAATGCTTTGTTTAGAACTGCACCAATTGACAGCTCCACCGTTTAATGTAAACACATATCTGGTTTGTGATTTAGAATCGTCCGGATCAGTGTCAAAGCTTGCATCAACGTAACCATTTACGATGAGCTCTTTGTCACCTCCATATACGAGAAACATATCCTTGGTCCTTTTCAGGTATTTCAGGATGTTCTTAACCGCTGTCCAGTGATCCACTCCTGGATTACTTTGGTACCTCCCTGCTAGACTTATAGCAAGACATACATCAGGTATGGTACACAGCATTGCATACATGATAGAGCCTATGGCTGAAGCATAGGGAACATCTTTCATTTTCTCTCTATCTTCTGCAGTGGTCGGGCATTGAGTCTTACTCAATTTCACACCTTGTAACACAGGCAAGAATCCTTTCTTTGCTTGATCCATTTTGAACTTCTTCAAAATTTTGTCAAGGTATATGCTTTGTGAAAGTCCAATTAAGCGTATTAATCTATCTCTAGAGATCTTAATGCCCAATATGTAAGCAGCTTCACCGAGGTCTTTCATTGAAAAACTCTTATTCAAGTATCCCTTTATGCTATTGGGAAATTCTATATCATTTCCGATTAGTAATATGTCATCTATATATAATATCAGAAATGCTACAGAGCTCCCACTCACTTTCTTGTAAATTCAGGCTTCTCCAAAAGTCTGCACAAAACCAAATGCTTTGATCACATTATCAAAGCGTTTATTCCAACTCCGAGAGGCTTGCACCAGTCCATAAATGGATCGCTAGAGCTTGCACACTTTGTTAGCTCCCTTTGGATCGAAAAAACCTTCCGGCTGCATCATATACAACTCTTCTTCCAGAAATCCATTCAGGAATGCAGTTTTGACATCCATCTGCCAAATTTCATAATCATAAAATGCGGCAATTGCTAACATGATTCGGACAGACTTAAGCATCGCTACGGGTGAGAAGGTCTCATCGTAGTCAATCCCTTGAACTTGTCGAAAACCTTTTGCGACAAGTCGAGCTTTGTAGACAATAACATTACCGTCAGCGTCAGTCTTCTTCTTGAAGATCCATTTATTCTCAATTGCTTGCCGATCTTTAGGCAAGTCAACCAAAGTCCACACTTTGTTCTCATACATGGATCCCATCTCAGATTTCATGGCTTCAAGCCATTTTGCGGAATCTGGGGTCACCATCACTTCTTCATAGTTCGTAGGTTCATCATGATCTAGTAGCATGACTTCTAGAACAGGATTACCGTACCACTCTGGTGCGGATCTTACTATGGTTGATCTACGAGGTTCAGTAGTAACTTGTTCTGTAGTTTCATGATCATCATCATTAGCTTCCTCACTAATTGGTGTAGGTGTCACAGAAACCGATTTCTGTGATGTAGTACTTTCCAATAAGGGAGCAGGTACAGTTACCTCATCAAGTTCTACTTTCCTCCCACTCACTTCTTTCGAGAGAAACTCCTTCTCTAGAAAGTTTCCGAATTTAGCAACAAAAGTCTTGCCTTCGGATCTGTGATAGAAGGTGTATCCAATAGTTTCCTTTGGATATCCTATGAAGACACATTTCTCCGATTTGGGTTCGAGCTTATCAGGTTGAAGCTTTTTCACATAAGCATCGCAGCCCCAAACTTTCAAAAATGACAACTCTGGTTTCTTGCCAAACCACAGTTCATAAGGCGTCGTCTCAACGGATTTTGATGGTGCCCTATTTAACGTGAATGCGGCCGTCTCTAAAGCATAACCCCAAAACGATAGCGGTAAATCAGTAAGAGACATCATAGATCTCACCATATCTAGTAAAGTACGATTACGACGTTCGGCACACCATTACGCTGTGGTGTTCCGGGTGGCGTGAGTTGCGAAACTATTCTGCATTGTTTCAAATGTACACCAAACTCGTAACTCAAATATTCTCCTCCACGATCAGATCGTTGGAATTTTATTTTCTTGTTACGATGATTTTCAACTTCACTCTGAAATTCTTTGAACTTTTCAAATGTTTCAGACTTATGTTTCATTAAGTAGATATACCCATATCTGCTTAAGTCATCTGTGAAGGTGAGAAAATAACGATATCCGCCACGAGCCTCAACATTCATCCGACCACATACATCTGTATGTATGATTTCCAACAAATCTGTTGCTCTCTCCATAGTACCGGAGAACGGTGTTTTGGTCATCTTGCCCATAAGGCACGGTTCACAAGTACCAAGTGATTCATAATAAAGTGGTTCCAAAAGTCCATCAGTATGGAGTTTCTTCATGCGCTTTACACCGATATGACCTAAACGGCAGTGCCACAAATAAGTTGCACTATCATTATCAACTCTGCATCTTTTGGCTTCAACACTATGAATATGTGTGTCACTACTATCGAGATTTAATAAGAATAGACCACTCTTCAAGGGTGCATGACCATAAAAGATATTACTCATATAAATAGAACAACTTATTCTCTGATTTAAATGAATAACCGTCTCGCATCAAACAAGATCCAGATATAATGTTCATGCTCAACGCTGGAACCAAATAACAATTATTTAGGTCTAATACTAATCCCGAAGGTAGAGGTAGCGTGCCGACCGTGATCACATCGACTTTGGAACCATTTCCCACGCGCATCGTCACCTCGTCCTTAGCCAATCTTCGCTTAATCCGTAGTCCCTGTTTCGAGTTGCAAATATTAGCAACAGAACCAGTATCAAATACCCAGGTGCTACTGCGAGCATTAGTAAGGTACACATCAATAACATGTATATCATATATACCTTTGTTCACCTTGCCATCCTTCTTATCCGCCAAATACTTGGGGCAATTCCGCTTCCAGTGACCAGTCTGCTTGCAGTAGAAGCACTCAGTTCTTTTTGAAGTTCCCGTTCTTCTTCCCTTTGCCCTTCTTCTTCTCCTGAGCAGCAACTTGCTTGCTGTTCTTTTTGAAGTTCCCCTTCTTCTTCCCTTTGCCCTTTTTCTTGAAACTAGTGGTCTTGTTGACCATCAACACTTGATGCTCCTTCTTGATTTCTACCTCCGCAGCTTTCAGCATTGCGAAGAGCTCGGGAATTGTCTTAACCATCCCTTGCATATTATAGTTCATCACGAAGCTCTTGTAGCTAGGTGGAAGTGATTGGAGAATTCTGTCAATGACGCAATCATCTGGAAGATTAACTCCCAATTGAATCAAGTGATTATTATACCCAGACATTTTGAGTATATGCTCACTGACAGAACTGTTCTCCTCCATCTTGCAGCTATAGAACTTATTGGAGACTTCATATCTCTTAATCCGGGCATTTGCTTGAAATATTAACTTAAACTCCTGGAACATCTCATATGCTCCATGACGTTCAAAACATCGTTGAAGTCCCGATTCTAAGCCGTAAAGCATGTCACACTGAACTATCGAGTAGTCATCAGCTTTGCTCTGCCAGACGTTCATAACATCTGGTGTTACTCCAGCAGCAGGCCTGGCACCCAGCGGTGCTTCCAGGACGTAATTCTTCTGTGCAGCAATGAGGATAATCCTCAAGTTACGGACCCAGTCCGTGTAATTGCTACCATCATCTTTCAACTTTGCTTTCTCAAGGAACACATTAAAATTCAACGGAACAACAACACGGGCCATCTATCTACAATCAAACATAACCAAGCAAGATACTATCAGGTACTAAGTTCATGATAAATTTAAGTTCAATTAATCATATTACTAAAGAACTCCCACTTAGATAGACATCCCTCTAATCCTCTAAGTGATCACGTGATCCAAATCAACTAAACCATGTCCGATCATCACGTGAGATGGAGTAGTTTCATTGGTGAACATCACTATGTTGATCATATCTACTATATGAATCACGCTCGACCTTTCGGTCTCCGTGTTCTGAGGCCATATCTGTATATGCTTGGCTCGTCAAGTATAACCCGAGTATTCCGCGTGTGCAACTGTTTTGCACCCGTTGTATTTGAACGTAGAGCCTATCACACCCGATCATCACGTGGTGTCTCAGCACGAAGAACTTTTGCAACGGTGCATACTCAGGGAGAACACTTCTTGATAATTAGTGAGAGATCATCTTAAAATGCTACCGTCAATCAAAGCAAGATAAGATGCATAAAAGATAAACATCACATGCAATCAATATAAGTGATATGATATGACCATCATCATCTTGTGCTTTGCGATCTCCATCTTCGAAGCACCGTCATGATCACCATCGTCACCGGCGCAACACCTTGATCTCCATCGTAGCATCGTTGTCGTCTCGCCAATCTTATGCTTCTACGACTATCGCTACCGCTTGGTGATAAAGTAAAGCATTACATGGCGATTGCATTGTATACAATAAAGCGACAACCATATGGCTCCTGCCAGTTGCCGATAACTCGGTTACAAAACATGATCATCTCATACAATAAAATTTAGCATCATGTCTTGACCATATCACATCACAACATGCCCTGCAAAAACAAGTTAGACGTCCTCTACTTTGTTTGTTACAAGTTTTACGTGGCTGCTACGGGCTTAAGCAAGAACCAATCTTACCTACGCATCAAAAACCACAACGATAGTTTGTCAAGTTGGTGCTGTTTTAACCTTCGCAAGGACCGGGCGTAGCCATACTCGGTTCAACTAAAGTTGGAGAAACTGACACCCGCCAGCCACCTATGTGCAAAGCACGTCGGTAGAACCAGTCTCGCGTAAGTGTACACGTAATGTCGGTCCGGGCCGCTTCATCCAACAATACCGCCGAACCAAAGTATGGCATGCTGGTAAGCAGTATGACTTATATCGCCCACAACTCACTTGTGTTCTACTCGTGCACAACATCAACACATAAAAACCTGGCTCGAATGCCACTTTTGGAGAACGTAGTAATTTCAAAATTTTCCTACGCACACACAAGATCATGGTGATGCATAGCAACGAGAGGGAAGAGTGTAGTCTACGTACCCTCGTAGATCGACAACGGAAGCGTTATGACAACGCGGTTGATGTAGTCGTACGTCTTCACGGCCCGACCGATCAAGCACCGAAACTACGACACCTCCGAGTTTTAGCGCACGTTCAGCTCGATGATGATCCCCGGACTCCGATCCAGCAAAGTGTCAGGGAAGAGTTCCGTCAGCATGACGGCATGGTGACGATCTTGATGTTCTACCGTCGCAGGGCTTCACCTAAGCATCGCTACAATATTATCGAGGATTATGGTGGAGGGGGGGGCACCGCACACGGCTAAAGAACGATCACGAAGATCAACTTGTGTGTCTAGAGATGCCCCCTTGCCCCCGTATATAAAGGAGCAAGGGGGGGGGGGGGAGGCCGGCCGGCCCTTGGGCGCGCCAAGGAGGAGGAGTCCTCTGTAACGCCCTCGATGCGGCTATATCTCCCACGTGTCGAAGCACGACTTAGAGGCATAACCGCATTGAAAGCAATGTCGCAAGTGAGATACTCTTCGCAAACAACCCATGTAATACAATAGGGGAAAAGATACATAGTTGGCTTACAATCGCCACTTCACACAAAACATGAAAAAAGCATTACATCATCCAAATACAATCAAGGTCCGACTACGGAACCAAAATAAAAGAAGAACCCCAAATGCGACAAAGGTCCCCGATCGACCCCAACTGGGCTCCACTACTGATCAACTAGAAAGAAGGCAACACAAAGGACAAGATCTTCATCGAGCTCCTCCTGAACTTGGTTGCGTCATCTGCACGGACTCATCGGCACCTGCAAGCTGGTTTTGGAAGTATCTGTGAGCAACGGGGACTCAACAATCTCGCACCCTCGCGATCAAGACTATTTAAGCTTATGGGTAAGGTAAAGGTATGAGGTGGAGTTGCAGCACGCGACTAGCGTATATGGTGGCTAACATACGCAAATGAGAGCGAGAAGAGAAGGCAAAGCACGGTCGATAAAAGTATGATCACGAAGTGATCCTATAGCGACCTACGTCAATCATAACCGCGGGCACGGCTTTCAAAAGTTCAAATCCCTGCAGGGGTGTCCCAACTTAGCCCATCACAAGCTCTCACGGTCAACGAAGGAATAGACCTCCTCCCGAGACATTCCGATCAGACTCGGTATCCCGGTTCCTCAAGACATCCTCGACAATGGTAAAACAAGTCCAGCAAAGCCGCCCGATGCGCCGACATCCTGATGGGAGCTGCACATATCTCGTTCTCAGGGCAACACCGGATGAGACATCCTACAAGTAAAACCAGCCCTCAAGTTTCCCCGAGGTGGCCCCGCAGTCTACTCAGTTTGGACCAACACTTAGACAAGCACTGGCCTGGGGGGGGGGGGGTTTAAAAATAAAGATTACCCTTGGGCTGGCCTAACCCAAGGGAAAAAGAGGCTAGGTGGCGAATGGTAAGACCAAGGTTGGGCTTTGCTGGAGGAGTTTTATTCAAAGCGAACTGTCAAGGGGTTCCCATTATAGCCCAACCGCGTAAGGGACGCAAAATCCGGGAACATAACACCGATATGACGGAAACTAGAGCGGCAAGAGTGGAACAAAACACCAGGCATAAGGCCGAGCCTTCCACCCTTTACCAAGTATATAGATGCATTAAATAAATAAGATATATTGTGATATCCCAACAAAATATCCATGTTCCAAACAAGGAACGATCTCCATGTTCCAACAAGGAACAAAACTTCAATCTTCACCTGCAACTAACAACACTATAAGAGGGGCTGAGCAAAGCGGTAACATAGCCAATCAACGATTTGCTAGGACAAGGTGGGTTAGAGGCTTGGATCGAAAATATGGGAGGCATGATAAGCAAGTGGTAGGCATCACAGCATAGGCATAGCAAAAGAGCGAGCAACTAAGCAAGCAAAGATAGAAGTGATTTCGAGGGTATGGTCATCTTGCCTGAAATCCCGCATGGAAGAAGAACGAGTCCATGAAGAAGACAAATGGACGTTGATGAACGGTTCCTCACAAACGCGATGTTACCGAAACCAACCCGGAGAAGCAACACCGGAAAAGAGGCACACAACATAGTAAACAACCAACACATCAACATGATATGATATGCGGGATGCGGTATGCGATGCATATACAAGATATGACAGGAAAAGCATGAACCTAGCCTCAACATGGAAATTCAAGTTTGCCACTAGAAAGATGGGATGAAATCGCTTGAAAATGATATAAAGAACGCCGGAATCGGAGTTACGGTTTGGAAATGGCAAGCGATTCAAATATGACACCGGTCTGCGATTTACAGCAAGTAGCCATCTAAATGCAATGAGATTAGCATGCTACAACACCCAAACATGACAACAAAATACATGGGAGGGATGCATCAAGATGCTTAACAAAAGTCTAGCACTGAGCTACGGCCAAATCATCCATTAACAGGTTCAAACAAGCATGGCAAAAATGCATATGGCAAACAGATTTCAGACTTAGTGAAATTAACACTTGTCTAGAATTTCAGATCAGGTTGCACTCTTCAGAGCAACAAAACTACATGCTACAGGACCTGAACATGGAAAAGTAAAGCATAGAATGGAGCTACTCAAAGAGCTTAAAAAAAGTCCCTTAGTGACCTTGAGCCAAAAGGGATCAGAAAATACAATTGCAAGCATGTGAACATAGCAAAAACATAATCAGTTTTTCAGACAGTGCAAACTGACACATGCTGAAACATAACTCAAGTAGGCATGTTTACAAGCTCGATGCACTCACTACGGTGCAAGTCATGACAAGCTAAGCATACATCCATCAAGAACACACAAAATGTAAGCTAGACATGGCAAGAACAATAGCATAGCATGCACGGATCAACTACAACAACATCGGCAAAATTGCAAACAAGTTGACAATCTGCCCAGATTCACAAAGTAGCAAAAGTAGAGCTCGATTGACTCAAGCTAGGGTGCTCCATAATTGCAAACAAAGACATGGATGGATAGAGCACTACAATATTAACAAAACATCCTTACTGGTCATCCTCAAAAGAGGCACGGATCACTAGGAAACAACATGAACATATGGCATCATGAGACAAACAGATCAAGGACTTAGTGGAATTGCTATGTCCGTGAAAACAGAATTACTAAGTGCACCACTTTGCAAGCTTGCACTAGTCACCTCACACATAACAAAAATACATGGGTTGCACCTCTGGAAATATGACAAAACCCTTAACAAAACATATGTAGAGCAACAGGGCATATCATGCACACATTAATCATGGCAAAAATGACAAAAACCTAAACGGAGCAGCTGATCTGACAATTAACTCAAGTAGACCTCTTCTAACAGCATTTCGGGCATCAAGATGAGCTCAAATGAAAATGATGCAATGTAATGAAATGATGTACTCTCTGAGATGAACATTTTGATATGCTATATACATGAGTCGGAGCTACGGATGCGAAGTTACAATGCTATGAACAAGGGCACATGGATCTGGGATTTTCGGGACTTAGACGAATTTATACCTCCGGAAAGTCAACGAGTGGATGAGGATATCCGGGACGAGGAGATCCGGGCGGCGCGGGGCTGTGTTTGGATGGAGGGAGTGGTGGATCTGGTCCCGGTTGGCGCGGATGACGAGGACGACCGTGGAGTTCGCCAGAGTTGGGGAAGATGGCCGGAATCGTCGAATCCGGCGAGGACGGCGGGGCGGCGAGGCGATGCGGGCGGCGCCGGCGATGCACACGGCGGGGCCGGCGACGCGCGGCGGCGGCGCATGACGAGACGGGCGGCGGGAGGCGGCAGAGGTGGCGGCGACCGGGCGGCAGCGCCAGTGGCGAAGAGCGGCGACGGGGCGGAGCTGCAATGGCGCGACGGCGAAGGTGCGCGCCGGCGAGAGGCGAGGCGGAGGGTGAGGGCACACGCCTGCGAGCGGCGGCGGCGGCGACCGGGCCCGTGTGGGCCGGATCTGGGCCCCGCGGGCTGCGCGGTGGAGAGGGAGGCGACCGGTCGAGGTGGCGCCCGCCGATTGGCGCGGGAGGCGGCGGTGGGTGACGTGGCACAGCGCCATTGGGCGGGAGGATGTGGCCGGCGGAGCGGCCATTGTCCGGCGCGGTGAGGACGCGTTCGGCGGCGCGAGGGAAGGAATTTTTAGGGTTTCATCCGCGAATTTGGAAGGGTTGCACATATTTATAGGTAGAGGGTGCTAGGAGAGTCCAAATGAGGTGCGGTTTTCGGCCACGCGATCGTGATCGAACGCTCTAGATGATGGAGTAGAGTTTGGTGGGTTTTGGGCCAAATTGGAGGGGTTTTGGGCTGCAACACACACGAGGCCTTTTCGGTCCCTCGGTTAACCGTTGGAGTATCAAACGAAGTTCAAATGATACGAAACTTGACAGGCGGTCTACCGGTAGTAAACCAAGGCCGCTTGGCAAGTCTCGGTCCAATCCGGAAATGTTTAAACCCGACACATGAAAGAAAGGTAGAAATGACCACCGGAGGAGAACGGAGCGCTGGATTGCAAAACGGACAACGGGAAAAATGCTCGGATGCATGAGACGAACATGTATGCAAAAGAAATGCACATGATGACATGATATGCAATGCAAGAAACGCAAGCAATGACAACGCAACAACAGCAAATCACTGGACGACACCTGGCACATCGGTCACGGGGCGTTACAACACTCCACCACTACGAGAGGATCTCGTCCCGAGATCTAGAATGGCACCGGGGAAACAACGGAAGGAAGAGAGGAGAGGTAAAACTAAGTTGCTTCTTTGACAAACGAATGAAACCAAAGAACCTTGAGAGGTTGAACAAATTCGAGAAAAGAATACAACGAAGGTGAACAAGGTTGAAAGCACTCCGTTAGGAAAGAGGGACAAAGAATATTGCGAAAAACCTTGAGGTTGAAGGGCAAGATGTATATTGAAACCACTCCGGTTAAAAAGGATAAGGACGAAAAGAACACGATCCTGACAAAACAAGAAGATGGGTTGCAGAGAGCAACATCACAATGCCTCCGGAATGAAAAAGTAGAGTAAAGATAATTGAGACAAACGAATGTAGAAAACAAAGCCAACTTCTGCTACAAAAGAGCCTGAAAAGGCATCTTTAGGAGAAGGGTTGAACGGAGTTGTTGGAAAATCAAAACGAAAAGAATATACTTGATATGGTCTTATGGAATACATCTCAAAATATGAGGTGACAGCCTGCCACTCACGGGAAAGGAATTGGATTGGAATGAACAAAGAGACGAGAAAGTATTTCACCGGGAGGATAAAGAAGAGCTTGGATCATTTATGAGCACCATAGATAGCAACAATCCTTAGGGAAGGCTTTAGGTGAAATATAACCCAAGATAATAGCAATGAAGAGATTAATGGATTTAAACTACCTCATTCTTGATAACTTGTGAATCATGAAACACGAAGGAAAAATTATCAAGAATAACATAATATCACCTTCAATGATATGGAAGAAAGGAATTTCCCTCCGGATTGCAAGAAGAAGAATGCTTGAACTCCCTAGAAATGAATCTCGATGAAAACTGCGAGAAAGAATTAACTCCTTGATGAACCCATCATGTAGAACCTCCATGAAGAACTCCGGTAAACAAAAGATAACAAAAAGAAAGAGGAGTAGAAAACACAAGGTGAAACCTTGTAATGATTTAGATGAATCTCCGTGATAATTAGAGCTGGAACTCCGGGAAAGAAAGATAAAACTAATGAAAACAAGAATTTGATGACCCTCCGGAATAAGGAATTAATCGCTTGGATGAAACAAGAATAAGAATTATGTTATGCGTATCCTTCACCAATTTAATTGATGACGAGCAAATGGATTTGGCACACAACTTATTCTCGTAGCCGGGATAGCGCAAAGTTGAGAAGGTCTTCAACGAACCACCGGTAGTATTCTAAACAACGGATGAATTGGTATGATAAAGAAGGAAGAGAAACTCTTGAACGAACCACCGTAAGAATTGAAAAAGAACGATTAAAACATGAAGAAACACCGGGAAGAATTAGCAATTAAACGAAGATGCTTGAGAGAATTTAGATGCAAGTGAACGAAAAAATCATGAGTTGAATAGAGGATATTTGAATGATGCACCGGCAAGATAGGAGAATGATAACTGACAACTGAGAATGAATAAACCTGAATTGTTGGACTCTGGATAAACAAACTGAAAAGGCTCCTGAATTACTCCGGATGGTTGAAAAGAATATCTCACAATCGCAAATAATTATGAGAGGATGGCAACAAGATAGAATCGCGAATCTTGAAGAGAATGAAGAAAGATTGAGAGAAAAATCTTCTTCGGTCTTCAAATGACGACGAGAAACACCACCAAGAATTATTGAGGCACACCGGAAGAATCAAAACGAAGAGGTTGAGCCAACAATGAAAAGAATTGTGAAAGATCTAGGAGATGGCATTTGACTGATGATAATTCATTCTTACGTCAAACTTTGAAAAGAATTTTAAGGATATCTCCGGGAGAATTAGAAGAGTCAGGTAAGATCCTGGAAAAAGACCTGTGGGTTAGGGCCCACTCAAAATGAACACCGTAGAACGATTAAAAGAGAGATTGCGCCGGTTGACTTAAGACTTGAATGAGACAACCACCTCGAAAGAGCTTGAACGAATGCAGAGTGAAAAACACGAATCTTCGAGATATCTTGAGCACTCTGGAACAATTGAATACCAAGCGGGGAATAATTATGAGGTGCACCAACATGTGAATAGCATTAGAAACAAAGAAAAGAATATGATCAACACTGAAAACTCGAATTGAATCCACCGGAGAAGGAAAAGCACGAAGAATGATGAACTTGAAGCTCCGTTAGAATCTTCATGAGAATCCCCGCATAAGAATATTGATAGAAAAGAATGGAGAGACTTCACATCAATAATATGGATACTCGATTAAGAGATCTGAATCCTTGGAGAAAAAAACAAAGGGAGGGAGGGTGGGAAAAACAAAGACAATTTGGAATGGATGAAATGAACACCATTGAGAAGAACTGATACTTGATCTTGCGAATGTTGAAGTGATCAGATCCACTTGAAGAGAGACACGCCGGTGAGAAGAATTGACATGACAATCTCAATAAACGAGAAGGATTAGTATTCACATAGGAATATGAGAACACCATTTGGGGAAGGTATGGAATCAACACTTGTCATTGAAGCAACTCGAATACCACAGCTCATAACACAACAAAGGATTGGCTTGCAGAATAAGCCGGAACAAACATATGATTGAGATTTCGTCCGAAGTTTTCGTGGTGGGGCCTACACGGGCTCGATCATACAACACCATCATGTACAAGGCAGTGCAGATGACATACGAAGCGTCCCTGAGTCGGCATAGCCAAGGACTCTTTAAGACACAACGAGACCACTGTAAAATCAACCGTGAATAGGCGGACCACTAGACATCGAACCCCAATTTCATATCATACATCTGTCGGAAAGATATCCTAAGAGCTACTTGAATTCCCACCTATGAAACTCCCAAACCTTTCCGGTTATGCAATCAGGTGTTGGGGATACAGGGGAAGCATAATATCTCACCCAAACTAGCAAATCCTACATCCAGCTGTATCCATCCTTCAACACATAATCAAGAAACCTTCGGAAATCATCTACCTCAACCTTCGAAAAGCATCCGTTATACAAGTTATGGCGATACTCCCGAACTCCCGCCCCAGTACTGGGTGGCGTCGAGGTTATCTCACCAACGAACTACATAAAAGAGATTTTTCGATGTCGGCGTACTAAACTCAGGTATTCCAGAATTGCAACGATAAAATTATGACGACAACACCTCAGAGCTCAACTCCCTGGGACACTTCCACAAAACCCCTGCAGGAGGCACCAAGACAATGTTCTCGTCATAAAACCATCGGAACGATCCCAAGATACCCGCGTGATCCTAAATTTTTTTGGTGAAATTTGAGAAGAGAAGAGTCAAAACTCTACGTCAGGATGCCTTACCAGAGCGATGAAGGGACTGGGAAGTAAAAAGAATTCCTAAACTCTCCGATATATAATTCCTAAATGACTCAAAACATTTTTCTATACTCAACAACGGCTGCTAAAAACGATCAAGCAATGGGGGCTCCTAAGGTCGGCGAAGGCTCTGATACCAACTTGTAATGCTCTCGATGCGGCTATATCTCCCACGTGTCGAAGCACGACTTAGAGGCATAACCGCATTGAAAGCAATGTTGTAAGTGAGGTAATCTTCGCAAACAACCCATGTAATACAATATGGGAAAAGATACATAGTTGGCTTACAATCGCCACTTCACACAAAACATGAAAAAAGCATTACATCATCCAAATACAATCAAGGTCCGACTACGGAACCAAAATAAAAGAAGAACCCCAAATGCGACAAAGGTCCCCGATCGACCCCAACTGGGCTCCACTACTGATCAACTAGAAAGAAGGCAACACAAAGGACAAGATCTTCATCGAGCTCCTCCTGAACTTGGTTGCGTCATCTGCACGGACTCATCGGCACCTGCAAGGTTGGTTTTGGAAGTATCTGTGAGCCACGGGGACTCAGCAATCTCGCACCCTCGCGATCAAGACTATTTAAGCTTATGGGTAAGGTAAAGGTATGAGGTGGAGCTGCAGCACGCGACTAGCGTATATGGTGGCTAACATACGCAAATGAGAGCGAGAAGAGAAGGCAAAGCACGGTCGATAAAAGTATGATCATGAAGTGATCCTATAGCGACCTACGTCAAGCATAACTCCAACAACCGTGTTCGCTTCCCGGACTCCGCCGGAAAGAGACCATCACGGTTACACACGCGGTTGATTCATTTTAATTAAGGTCGATTTTAGGTTTTCTACAACCGGACATTAACAAATTCCCATCTGCCCATAACCGCGGGCACGACTTTCGAAAGTTCAAATCCCTGCAGGGGTGTCCCAACTTAGCCCATCACAAGCTCTCACGGTCAACGAAGGAATAGACCTCCTCCCGAGACATTCCGATCAGACTCGGTATCCCGGTTCCTCAAGACATCCTCGACAATGGTAAAACAAGTCCAGCAAAGCCGCCCGATGCGCCGACATCCTGATGGGAGCTGCACATATCTCGTTCTCAGGGCAACACCGGATGAGACATCCTACGAGTAAAACCAGCCCTCAAGTTTCCCCGAGGTGGCCCGCAGTCTACTCAGTTCGGACCAACACTTAGACAAGCACTGATCTGGGGGGGTTTAAAAATAAAGATGACCCTTGGGCTGGCCTAACCCAAGGGAAAAAGAGGCTAGGTGGCGAATGGTAAGACCAAGGTTGGGCCTTGCTGGAGGAGTTTTATTCAAAGCGAACTATCAAGGGGTTCCCATTATAGCCCAACCGCGTAAGGGACACAAAATCCGGGAACATAACACCGATATGACGGAAACTAGAGCGGCAAGAGTGGAACAAAATACCAGGCATAAGGCCGAGCCTTCCACCCTTTACCAAGTATATAGATGCATTAAATAAATAAGATATATTGTGATATCCCAACAAAATATCCATGTTCCAAACAAGGAACGATCTCCATGTTCCAACAAGGAACAAAACTTCAATCTTCACATGCAACTAACAACGCTATAAGAGGGGCTGAGCAAAGCGGTAACATAGCCAATCAACGGTTTGCTAGGACAAGGTGGGTTAGAGGCTTGGATCGACAATATGGGAGGCATGATAAGCAAGTGGTAGGCATCACATCATAGGCATAGAAAAAGAGTGAGCAACTAAGCAAGCAAAGATAGAAGTGATTTCGAGGGTATGGTCATCTTGCCTGAAATCCCGCATGGAAGAAGAACGAGTCCATGAAGAAGACAAACGTACGTTGATGAACGGTTCCTCACAAACGCGATGTTACCGGAACCAACCCGGAGAAGCAACACCGGAAAAGAGGCACACAACATAGTAAACAACCAACACATCAACATGATATGATATGCGGGATGCGGTATGCGATGCATATACAAGATATGACAGGAAAAGCATGAACCTGGCCTCAACTTGGAAATTCAAGTGTGCCACTGGAAAGATGGGATGAAATCGCTTGAAAATAATATAAAGAACGCCGGAATCGGAGTTACGGTTTGGAAATGGCAAGCGATTCAAATATGACACCGGTCTGCGATTTACATCAAGTAGCCATCTAAATGCAATGAGATTAGCATGCTACAACACCCAAACATGACAACAAAATACATGGCAGGGATGCATCAAGATGCTTAACAAAAGTCTAGCACTGAGCTACGGCCAAATCATCCATTAACAGGTTCAAACAAGCATGGCAAAAATGCATATGGCAAACAGATTTCAGACTTAGTGAAATTAACACTTGTCTGGAATTTTAGATCAGGTTGCACTCTTCAGAGCAACAAAACTACATGCTACAGGACCTGAACATGGCAAAGTAAAGCATGGCATGGAAATACTCAAAGATCTTAACAAAAGTCCCTTAGTGACCTTGAGCCAAAAGGGATCAGAAAATACAATTGCAAGCATGTGAACATAGCAAAAACATAATCAGTTTTTCAGACTTAGTGAAAACTGACACATGCTGAAACATAACTCATGTAGGCATGTTTACGAGCTCGATGCACTCACTACGGTGCAAGTCATGACAAGCTAAGCGTACATCCATAAAGAACACACAAAATGAAAGCTAGACATGGCAAGAACAATAGCATAGCATGCACGGATCAACTACAACAACATCGGCAAAATTGCAAATAAGTTGACAATCTGCCCAGATTCACAAAGTAGCAAAAGTAGAGCTCGATTGACTCAAGCTAGGGTGCTCCATAATTGCAAACAAAGACATGGATGGATAGAGCACTACAATATTAACAAAACATACTTACTGGTCATCCTCAAAAGAGGCACGGATCACTAGGAAACAACATGAACATATGGCATCATGAGACAAACAGATCAAGGACTTAGTGGAATTGATAAGTCCCTGAAAACAGAATGACTAAGTGCACCACTTTGCAAGCTTGCACTAGTCACCTCACACATCACAAAAGTACATGGATTGCACCTCTGGAAATATGACAAAACCCTTAAAAAAACATATGTAGAGCAACAAGGCATATCATGCACACATTAATCATGGCAAAAATGACAAAAACCTAAACGGAGCAGCTGATCTGACAATTAACTCAAGTAGCCCTCTTCTAACAGCATTTCGGGCATCAAGATGAGCTCAAATGAAAATGATGCAATGGAATAAAATGATGTACTCTCTGAGATGAACATTTTGATATGCTATATACATGAATCGGAGCTACGAATGCAAAGTTACGATGCTACGAACAAAGGCACATGGATCTGGGATTTTCGGGACTTAGACGAATTTATACCTCCGGAAAGTCAACGGGCGGATGAGGATATCCGGGACGAGGAGATCCGGGCGGCGCGGGGCTGTGTTTGAATGGAGGGAGTGGTGGATCTGGTCCCGGTTGGCACGGATGACGAGGACGACCGTGGAGTTCGCCGGAGTTGGGGAAGATGGCCGGAATCGTCGAATCCGGCGAGGACGGCGGGGCGGCGAGGCGATGCGGGCGGCGCCGGTGATGCACATGGCGGGGCCAGCGACGCGCGGCGGCGGCGCATGATGAGACGGGCGTCGGGAGCCGGCAGAGGTGGCGGCGACCGGGCGGCAGCGCCAGTGGTGAAGAGCGGCGGCGGGGCGGAGCTGCAATGGCGTGGCGGCGGAGGTGCGCGCCGGCGAGAGGCGAGGCGGCGGGTGCGGGCACACGCCTGCGAGCGGCGGCGGTGGCGACCGGGCCCGCGCGGGCCGGATCTAGGCCCCGCGGGCCGCGCGGTGGAGAGGGAGGCGGCCGGTCGAGGTGGCGCTTGCCGATTGGCGCGGGAGGCGGCGGTGGGTGACATGGCACAGTGCCATTGGGCGGGAGGACGTGGCCGGCGGAGTGGACATTGTCCGGCGCGGTGAGGATGCGTCCGGCAGCGCGAGGGAAGGAATTTTTAGGGTTTCGTCCGCGAATTTGGAAGGGTTGCACATATTTATAGGTAGAGGGAGCTAGGAGAGTCGAAATGAGGTGCGGTTTTCGGCCACGCGATCGTGATCGAACGCTCTAGATGATGGAGCTGAGTTTGGTGGGTTTTGGGCCAAATTGGAGGGGTGTTGGGGTGCAACACACACGAGGCCTTTTCGGTCCCTCGGTTAACCGTTGGAGTATCAAACGAAGTCCAAATGATACGAAACTTGACAGACGGTTTACCGGTAGTAAACCAAGGCTGCTTGGCAAGTCTCGGTCCAATCCGGAAATGTTTAAACCCGACACATGAAAGAAAGGTAGAAATGACCACCGGAGGAGAATGGAGCGCCGGATTGCAAAACGGACAACGGGAAAAATGTTCGGATGCATGAGACGGACATGTATGCAAAAGAAATGCACATGATGACATGATATGCAATGCAAGACACGCAAGAAATGACAACGCAACAACAATGAATCACTGGACGACACCTGGCACATCGGTCACAGGGCATTACATCCTCCTCCTAGTAGGAGTAGGACTCCCCTCTTTCCTACTCCTACTAGGAGGGGGAAAGGAAGGGGGAGAGGGAGAAGGAAAGGGGGGCGCCGCCCCCCTCTCCTAGTCCAATTCGGACTAGAGGGGGAGGGGGCGCGCGGCCCACCCTGGCCACCCCTCTCTCTCCACTAGGGCCCATAAGGCCCATTACTTCTCCCGGGGGGGGGGGGTTCCGGTAACCCTCCGGCACTCCGTTTTTCTCCGAAATCACCCGGAACACTTCCAGTGTCCGAATATAGTCGTCCAATATATCAATCTTTATGTCTCGACCATTTCGAGACTCCTCGTCATGTCCGTGATCACATCCGAGACTCCGAACAAACTGCGGTACATCAAAATATATAAACTCATAATAAAACTGTCATCGTAACGTTAAGCGTGCGGACCCTACGGGTTCGAGAACAATGTAGACATGACCGAGACATGTCTCCGGTCAATAACCAATAGCGGAACCTGGATACTCATATTGGCTCCCACATATTCTACAAGATCTTTATCGGTCAGACCGCATAACAACATACTTTGTTCCCTTTGTCATCGGTATGTTACTTGCCCGAGATTCGATCGTCGGTATCTCAATACCTAGTTCAATCTCGTTAACGGCAAGTCTATTTACTCGTTTCGTAATACATCATCTCGCAACTAACTCATTAGTTGCAATGCTTGCAAGGCTTATGTGATGTGCATTACCGAGAGGGCCCAGAGATACCTCTCCGACAATCGAAGTGACAAATCCTAATCTCGAAATACGCCAACCCAACATGTACCTTTGGAGACACCTGTAGAGCTCCTTTATAATCACCCAGTTACGTTGTGACGTTTGGTAGCACACAAAGTGTTCCTCCGGAAAATGGGAGTTGCATAATCTCATAGTCATAGGAACATGTATAAGTCATGAAGAAAGCAATAGCAACATACTAAATGATCGGGTGCTAAGCTAATGGAATGGGTCATATCAATCACATCATTCTCCTAATGATGTGATCCCGTTAATCAAATGACAACACATGTCTATGGTTAGGAAACATAACCATCTTCGATTAACGAGCTAGTCAAGTAGAGGCACACTAGTGACGTTTAGTTTGTCTATGTATCCACACAAGTATTATGTTTCCGGATAATACAATTCTAGCATGAATAATAAACATTTATCATGATATAAGGAAATAAATAATAACTTTATTATTGCCTCTAGGGCATATTTCCTTCATTATCCTGGTTCGGGCCACCTTGTGGTGTAATACCCTACTCCAGCTTTGTGGTGGATTGCCTCAAAGGGCTGAGGATGAACTAGTATAGTGGTTGAACAGCCTCAGGAGGTGAGGTGTTCTTAAGCTCGATGAGCTGGTGGGCAAGAGGATGATCTGAATGATCCCCCTTCTATGGTGGTGGCTAAGTCCTATTTATAGTGGCCTTAGTCCTCTTCCCAAATGCAAGGCGGGAAAGGATCCCACAACGGCCAAATTTGAAGGGAGGCAACTAGTACAAGCTATTCTGACAAAAGAGTCTTCGCCTGCAAAAGGCTCTGGTGGTGACGCTATGGTGGGCTCCGTGATGACCTCCGTCCTACCATCCTGGCGGTCTTGGTCTTGTTGCACCGATATGAAAACCTTTACTTGATTCCTCAGGACTCCGTGTCTGCGCTTGCCTCCTTAGCACCAAAGAGGAAACTGGTACACTACGCGCGCTGGTGCCCGCTTGGCCTTGGTCGTCATGGCTCACGTCATGTGAACCTTGCGAGGTGCACCTTGCATTGATATCTCTGCTCCTCGGGAGCCAGCCTGGCGAGGCCGCCCCCAGGGAGGTCTTGGTGTCGTCCGCCTCGCGAGGCTTGGCCCCTTTTGAGGGTTGGGTTGTTGTTGATGAAGCTGGGCCATACCAGGCCGTCGATGGAGCCACACTCAGGGCCGCAGGCAGGCAAGTCTAGGTACCCCTGTTCCCATGACGCTGACAGTAGCCCCCGGGCCCAAGGTGCGCTCATACTTGGCTTCGAGGCTAAGCCAAAGGGCAAGGGAGGAGCACCGCAGGCCCCAACCTCCTGTGACCTCAGTTGACGCATAACGATTGATGGGACGTGGGCGCCTCCGATTTCCCACACTGCCTCGGCAACCGCCCTTGCCTGGTAAAAAGGCTAGCGCCCGCTGCAGGGCTTTCATTGACTTCCCTTCGTCTTGCTCGAGATCCCCTTTCTCCTTCTCGCCCAGAGAGCCTCCAGATCCGTCAAAACTCTCACCCAAGCCCGCAGCCGATGGCCACCGACAAGGCGAAGGCCGCGCGCTCTCCCTCCTAGTTTGAGCCTGCCCTAAGTGCGTCTACAGTCACGGGGAAGAACCTTGCCGCCGCGCTCCTAGTGACGGCGGGCAGCAGCAATGAGGGAGGAGAGACAGCGCTCCGGACCGGCTCTGTCAAGCCAGAAACCTTGGGCGGTACCTTCTATCCTTTCTTCTTGCATAGTGTCTTCGCGGGGCTGGTCCCCCCCTTTCTCTGGCTTCTTCTACACCATCCTCCACCATTATAATATACATGCCGTCCATCTTCATCCAAACTCTATCCTCTTCCCATCAATCTTTGCCTTCTACTGCGAGGCATTCGTAGGGGTGATGTCGTTCGTGGCGCTGCTCCGCCATTTCTTCTACCTCCAGGTCAAGGAGGGCCAGTGTTCGGGGTGTGCCAACTTCGTCGCGGCAACGGCAGCAATGCGATTTTGCGAGCCGGGAAGATGGTGGAGGACTTCGGGAACAAGTGGGTCCTCATGGACACCAAGTGCTCCTACCCTCGTCTTGGGCTGTTGACCGGACTGCCAGGGCCTCATGAGGGAGGGAATCACGAGAAGCTCACCAATCCCTGGGTGGGGCAGTTGATGGAGAAGATGGTGGTCGGTTTGAAGCCGGACGATCCGAAGGCGGAGAAGCTGACGGGGGGCATGATTGTCAAGAAGTTCCTGACACAGCGCCTGGCCTTGTGGAAGCTCACGGGCGAAGGAGGCGACCTTCGTCTGTGCCCGGACGACTTGCCCGAAGAGGAGCTGAACAAGGTCCTGCGCCTCTTGGTCGGGAAGGACCAATGCTGCCCGCCAGATACTCATCTTCCACTATACCACCGCCTGCATGGGGAAGAGATCGCCGCCGCCATGTCTGTCTTCAACGAGCGCGGGCTCGTACCACTGGCGCCCACCGGGCCCCCAGGCTCCCCGGTGACGTTGTCCTCTGGCGAGTCTGACCAGGAGGAGAGGCCGGACTCGGAGGCGACCCAGGAGGGGCGGGGGAGACTTCTCCTCCGCACAAGACCGATCTCCTCTGCACCCTCCCCAATGACGACACCGGCGAGCACCCGGTGAGGGAGTTGCCACACTCCGCCAGGGTCACCACGAGGTCTAAGGGCACCCCTCCGAAGAAGCCGAAGGCAGGGGTCCCGAAGAAGAGCAGATCGGCGCTGATCTCCCGAGGCGATGCTTCCGCTTTGTCACCGGCCGGCGCCGCTGCAGATCCAGGCGCCGTGCCCTTGTCCGCCATTGGGGTTCGCGCGTTGGTGCCCCAGCCCACGAAGCCTGCGGGCATGGTGCTTCAGAAGAGGGTGAGGGATTACGCCGCCGTGGACCAGTAAGTGCTCCGCCTTGATTGTTTGTTCCTTGTTCTTGCCGTAGTACCTTGATGCCTTCCTCTTATATGGTTAGGCCAATGCCGGTGGTGAAGAAGAAGAAGGAGACGACCGCGATCCCCGAAACCCAGCAGCCTGCCGTGGCCGTGTCACCTCTAGCATAGAAGGATGGTGGTGGCTCTCGTGCTTCTGCAGCTAGGTCATCCTCGTGAGACTCGGAGGCCCGGCCTTAGGAGAAGGCGGTCTCTGCAGCCAGGCCAGCTCCGGAGGCGCTTTCCCTCAGCTCGCCTACTGAGTTCCCGAAGGCTCTGGAGCCCCCGGCCCCCTCTGCTGCTAGTAACTTGCCAATGCTGGTGTCGGCGCTGTCTCCTCCCCCTTCCATTATGCCGCCGGGCCGTGATTCTCCTGTTTTGTTTGGTGCTATGGAGGAGGCTCTTTCCGCGTTGACCTAACTTCGCGGCGATCTTCAAGGTGCCGTCTGTCACCTGGCGTCGGAGCACCTGGAGTTGATCTCGGGATGGCTGCGATCCGACGCGTCCGTCAGGGCGGCATGGAGCCAAGCCTTAGCAGCCTCTATGGAAGGTAAACAGGTTGCCGGCCTGGCCGCGGTCGCCCGCGATGTGGCGTTGAAGGATGCTGAGGCTGCCAAGGAGCGCTGCCGGGTGGCGGAGGCCGAGCTGGAGACCCTGCGCAACGAGTGTGCCGCTGAGGCTCGTCAGTGCAAGGCACGGGAGGAGGAGCTGAAGGCTCGAGAAGACGCAGTCGTCGGCCGTGACACCGAGCTGGAGCAATCAGCGGGGGAGCAGGCCGCGGAGCGCGACCGCCTGGAGAAGCTGAAGAAGGAGGTGGAGGCGGAGAAGGCCTGGCTCGAGGCCAAGGCAAAAATCCTTGCTAACGATCATGCCGCCTTTGATTCTCTTGAGCGGAGGTCCAGTGAGGAACTGCGAGACCTCTACGGGAGGGGGTTGAAGAAGACGTTGGTGACTGCTGAGGAAGGCCCCGTCGAGCTGCTTCCCCAACTGGTCACGGCGTTTGAGGGTGTTGTCCTTGGGGCAGGCCCATGGTGGAAGGAGAGGCACGCACACTCTCCACCTCGGCCGTGATCCGCGTCTTCAGCCACCTCCATCTTCGCAACCCCAACTTCGACTTCGAAACCTTGCTTGAGCTTGTGGACCTAGAGCGTTGTGCTGCCACTGCCGAAGCCATGAAGGGCCAGGTGGAGGCCCTGCTACGGAAGTTCCTCGCCATCGACCCCACGCCCGCGGCCGATGTAGGATCTAGAAGTAGATGTGTCTAGAGGGGGGGGGGGTGATTAGACACATAATGCTCAAGTTGCAATTTTTAAGCTTTTTCAATTTAAGTGGAGTTTAGGCACAATTTCAACACACACAATACATATCAAGCAAGCATGCAAAGAGTATATGAGCAGCAGAATGTAAAGCATGCACCTTGCAAGAATGTAAAGGGAAGGGTTTGGAGAGATCAAACGCAATTGGAGACACAGATGTTTTTCCCGTGGTTCGGATAGGTGGTGCTATCCTACATCCATGTTGATGGAGACTTCAACCCACGAAGGGTAACGGTTGCGCGAGTCCACACAGGGCTCCACCCAAGGGCAACGGTTGCGCGAGTCCACATAGGGCTCCACCCACGAAGGGTCCACGAAGAAGCAACCACCCACAAAGGGTCCACGAAGAAGCAACCTTGTCTATCCCACCATGGCCATCGCCCACACAGGACTTGCCTCACTAGCGGTAGATCTTCACGAAGTAGGCGATCTCCTTGCCCTTACAAACTCCTTGGTTCAACTCCACAATCTTATCGGAGGCTCCCAAGTGACACCTAGCCAATCTAGGAGACACCACTCTCTAAGAAGTAACAAATGGTGTGTAGGTAATGAACTCCTTGCTCTTGTGCTTCAAATGATAGTCTCCCCAACACTCAACTCTCTCTCGTAGGATTTGGATTTGGTGGAAAGAGGGTTTGAGTGGAAAGCAACTTGGGAAGGCTAGAGATCAAGATTCATATGGTAGGAATGGAATGTCTTGGTCTCAACACATGAGTAGGTGGTTCTTTCTCAGAACATATGAGTTGGAATGGTGTGTGTTCTGATGGCTCTCTCATCGAATGAGAAGGAGGTGGAGGGGTATATATAGCCTCCACACAAAATCCAACCGTTACACAGTTTTCCAATCTCGGTGGGACCGAATCAATAAGCTCGGTCGGACCGAAAATGTAAACCTAGTGACCGTTAGTGATTTTCGGTGGGACTGACATGCAACTCGGTAGGACCGATATGGTTAGGGTTTGGGCATAACGTAATCTCGGTGAGACCGATTACACAAACTCGGTGAGACTGAATTTGGTAATTAGCTAACCAGAGAGTTGGTCAGGCAAACTCGGTGGGACCGATTTGCTTTTTCGGTGAGACCGAGTGGAACTCGGTGAGACTGAAAAGTTACAAAGGGGAAACACTGAGTTTACATTGCAATCTCGGTGGGACCGATTCGCTCTTTCGGTAAGACTGAAAAGTTACGAAAGGGAAACAGAGAGTTTGCAACCCCATCTCGGTGAGACCGAGATCCTTATTGGTAGAACCGAATTGCTAGGGTTTGGCAGTGGCTAATGACAAGTGAAACTCGGTGGCGCCGGGTAGGAAGAATCGGTAGGACCGAGTTTGGCTTAGGGTTTAGGTCATATGTGGATATGGGAAAGTAGTTGAGGGTTTTGGAGCATATCACTAAGGACATGAAGCAAGAGGCTCATTAAGCAACACCTCATCCCTCCTTAATAGTATTGGCTTTTCCTATGGACTCAATGTGATCTTGGATCACTAAAATATAAAATGAAGAGTCTTGAGCTTTTGAGCTTTAGCCAATCCTTTGTCCTTAGCATCTTGAAGCAGTTCCCACAACCTTTAGTCCATGCCACTCCATTGTTGAACTTACCTGAAACATGCTAGATAGAAATGTTAGTCCAACAAGAGATATGTTGTCATCAATTATCAAAACCACCTAGGGAGCACTTGTGCTTTAAATCTCCCCCTTTTTGGTAATTGATGGCAACATACATCAAAGCTTTAGATAAAGATGTAAAGAACAGCAAGTAAAGCTTTGGAAGGACATGTAACGAGCATAGGCTCCCCCTACATGTATGCACTCATGTAAATATGAAATATAGAGGCATGTGAGAGCATAACCATGACAGAGTAGGCAATGTGTTACATGCATCTTGGCCATATGCATCAGAGTAAAAGATTATCAAGGAAAATACCTTCATGCTCATGAGTCCTTCTTGCAAACAGTATGTACATAAGCAAGAACTCCTCATACTCATGATTTTGATGCATATACTTACCTTGTGGTCTTGAGTTGGCTTAGGATGGAATGGACCTGCACAAATAGGGTTAGATAACATAGGTACATCCACTAGCCAGAGCAAACAAAAGAAACCACAAGAATACCAAGACTGAGATGACATGTAGAGAGTGAGTACAAGGTACCACATTGAATTCAACATGTCCCCAAGAATAAAGATATGCAATGAATTTGACTGATTTCCTTTCCTTAGGTGTCTTGCTCCCCCTGAATCGTACATGGGATATTGGGAGAAGATAGGAAACAGAAAATCAGAGCTGAAAGATATGAATAGAACTTAATTCAAATGAGTTCATATGAACATGTCTTTCCCCAAAAAAGACATGTGGCATCTCTCCTCTTGAACATCAAGCATCTGGGATCCTTGAGTATTCTCTCCCCCTTGGAGATTTCTTTCTCCCCCTTAATATATGGGATCCTTGAGTGTTCTCTCCCCCTTAGTACTTTCTCCTTTGTAGGTGATAAGCTTTTGATGTGATCTCTCTCTCCCTGATGATAAGCTTTGATGTGATCTCTCTCTCCCCCTTTGACATCAATTTCCAAGAAGGTTTTTCCTGGAATCCGTCGAATAGGTTTGGTCCTTGAGATTCAGTACAAAGCAGGGAATAAAACTGTGATGCTTGTAGAGGACAAGATTCATTGAGTGGAGCTGGATCAGAAGAAATATAGAAAATGTGGCAAACTGTTTTTCCTGTTGCGAAATCGGTGGCACCGAGTGGCATGTTTCGGTAGTACCGAAGGGATTCGGTTGGACCGAAAATGGCATTTCGGTGAAACCAAGTTCATCACAGAGAAAAATACTTGTCACTCAGCTCACTAGTCAAGTAAGATCTCACAAAGATTTGCAATGAATTTGATGCAGAAATATGCAGAACAAGAACCAAAAAAAAAGAAAAGAGTGAAAGTTTCTAGATGAAGTTTTTGTTTTTGTTTGAAAAAGAAGGAAACAAATATGCAAGGGACAAATGCAATAACTTAGAAAAGAACACAAGAGAACTTCATCTAGAATTGGGCGGTGACATAGTCACCTATGTTAGAGTATATTGACTTAGGAGTCAAGTGAGAACACTTGATCATAGGTCATACTCATCGTTTAAGGTCAAAATGGGGTTACCATTTTTCGTTTAAGCATCTTGATGTATTCACATCTTGTTGAGTTGCTTTGACTCATGTCTTGGAGTAAAGCTTCTCTAAGATGGAATAACATACCTTGGGTGGTGGTGTGGTTCTTGCTCATGTAGTTGAACTTGTGTGGGTGCTCAAGGTTGATGTAGTTCATCAAGAGTTGGGAGCACCACTTGGAGTTTGAGTTCATCTACCTACATGGGCTAGTTCTTGCAAGGAAGAGCACTTGTGTATCCAAAAATGACAATCATGAAGCTTAACATCGAATTTGTCAAAGGATATGTTTGAATGGTTTTGTGCTTCCCTGTCTTCAACCACTATTGTGTAGAGTCTTGGTGATGTAGAGATTGCTCAAGATATGAGTGAGTCGCAATCTCATGGAATTGGATTCAACCAAGCACCTACATGGGTTAGACAACATGCAAGGTGCAAATATATCCAAGACATAAGATAGTTATCATAAGAGATATATCATGGATTAGTTATAAGCTCATGTCTTTCATGTATCCAATGGAGTTTCTACTCCAAGTTCGAAGCATCAATGATGTTCAATTCTCCTCTCAACCTTTGCATTCTTGCATATTGAACTTCTTGAATAAGTCCTTGGTGTACTTTGTTTGAGAGACAAATGTACCTTCCTTAGTTTGCTTGATTTGCAACCCGAGAAAGAATTTGAGTTCACTCATCATAGACATCTCAAACTTCTCTGACATTAGCTTTCCAAACTTTTCACTAAAGAGAGGGTTAGTTGAACCAAATATGATGTCATCAACATAAATTTGGCATACAAATAGTTCTTCATTAACCCTTTTAGTAAAAAGAGTAGAATCAATTTTACCAATTTCAAAACCACTTGTAGTAAGGAACTTGGTCAAGCATTTATACCATGCTCTAGGAGCTTGTTTAAGACCATAAAGAGCTTTGTGAAGTTTGTAAACATGATTTGGTTTCTTAGGATTGACAAAGCCAGGAGGTTGTTTGACATAAACTTCCTCCTCTATTTCTCCATTTAGAAAAGCACTTTTAATGTCCATTTGGTACAAGGTGATATTATGATGATTAGCATAGGCAAGTAAGATGCGAATGGACTCAAGTCTAGCAACGGGAGCATACGTCTCACCATAGTCCATACCTTCGACTTGTGTGTACCCTTGGGTGATGAGACATGCTTTGTTGCGAACCACTTGTCCATCTTCATCTTGCTTGTTGCGAAACACCCATTTGGTACCAATGATGTTGTGGTTGTTGTCGGGCTTCTCAACCAATGTCCAAACTTGGTTTCTCTCAAAATTATGTAGCTCTTCATGCATAGCGTTTATCCAATCCGGATCTTCCAATGCTTCTTCAACCTTCATTGGTTCAATTCTAGAGATGAATGAATAGTTTTCACAAAAGTTAGCTAAACGAGTTTTTGAGCGAGTGATTCTCCCGGTTTGTATATCATTGAGGATTTGCTCGACGGGATGATCTTTGGCAATTCTTGCTCGAACTCGTGAGAGCTTTTGCTTGGGTCTTTGTTGAACATCTTCTTCATCTTGTTCTTCTTCTTGGCCTTCTTCATTGTTGACGTCATCGTTCTCTTGTCGTGGTGGAGAAGGAGGTTGTTGATGTTCATCTTGAGGTACTTCCTCGTTTTCTTCATCTTGGTGTGTCCCACTTGTGGATGCTTCTGTGTCGATTCTTGGTTCACCTTGTCGTGAAGTAGAAGCTTCCACTTGGACGGATGAAGTACTCTCCTTCACCTCCGTTGGACGAATTTTGCCGATGGACAAGTCTGGAATTGCTTCTGAAGAGTCTTTGTCTCCTACATCAATTGGCAATTGCTCTACTTGCGAGCCATTAGATTCATCAAACTTCACATCTACCGTCTCTTCAACCTTTCGGGTGAAATTGTTGTAGACACGGTAAGTGTGAGAGTTTGAGCCATAGCCAAGTAGAAAACCTTCATGAGTTTTAGGAGCAAACTTCGAACGATGATGCTTATCAAGAATGTAGCACTTTGAGCCGAATACTCGAAAGTATCCAACTTGGGGTTTGTTACCGGTGAGAAGCTCGTATGCCGTCTTGCCAAGTAGCTTGTGAAGATATAAGCGATTTGTTGCGTGACAAGCTGTCTCAACCGCTTCTGCCCAAAAGTGCTTTGGCGTCTTGTATTCATCAAGCATCGTTCTTGCCATTTTGATGAGCGTCCGGTTCTTCCTCTTAACAACTCCATTTTGTTGAGGTGTGTACGTAGCCGAGAACTCGTGTGAAATCCCTTCTTCGTCAAGAAAGGTGTCCACATTTGCGTTCTTGAACTCTGTTCCGTTGTCACTCCGAACCTTCTTGATCTTCACATCAAACTGATTTTGGGCCTTCCTAGAGAAGTTTCTGAAGATCTTCTGGACCTGTGACTTGCCATTAAGAAAGAACACCCACGTAAATCTTGAAAAATCATCAACTATAACTAGACCAAAAGAATTTCCACCGAGACTCTTCTAGGCGTTGGGACCAAAAAGATCCATGTGAAGTAGCTCGAGTGGCCTCCTTGTGGTCATGATGTTCTTCACGGGATGTCTTCCTCCAACCTGTTTACCTGCTTGACAAGCACTGCAAAGTCTATCCTTATCAAATATGACATCGTTAACTCCAAGGATATGATTTCCTTTAATAAGCTTGTCAAGGTTTCTCATGCCAACGTGACCTAGTCATCTATGCCACAACCAACCTTTTGAGGATTTAGCAACAAAGCAAGTTTTAGGTTGTGCCTTTTTAGAGAAATCGACAATGTAAAGATCACCTCTACGCATACCAGTAAAGACCATTTTATGATTGTCTCGACGAAATACTTGGCAATCTACCTCAGTAAATAGGACATTCAAACCGAAATCAGCAAGTCTAGATACTGAAAGTAAGTTGTAGCCAAGAGATTCAACGAGCATGACATTTTGAATGGAACTATCATGTGAGATGGCCACCTTACCAAGGCCAACCACTTTACCCTTTGAATTATCACCAAAGGTGACATATTTTCGAGGGCCGTTGTTTTCAGCAAGCTCACGAAACATCTCTTCATCTCCGGTCATATGATCAGTACATCCACTATCAAGAACCCATTCTTTTCCTCCTGATAGATTTGCCATAAGACCAAAATGTCTCATTGCATCATCAAGATCGGAGTCACTATCATCATCATAATATTCATGTTCATCATGATCTTGTGACTCATCATTTCCTAGAGAGGGTAATTCATTAGATAAATGATCAAAGTGGTTACTTTTATGAATTCTTATAGCTTCGAATATGATATCATTAATGATTCCAACATCTCCTTTAGCATGCTTAAGATTGGCAAGTTCAAACAAATATTTACCAAAACTAGGATCACTAGAGTTCATCTTACTCAAGGCAATAGATTTATGGAGAATTTCATCCAAAGTTTTCAAGGAATAATTGGGAAATCGTTCCTCAAGAAATTTCCATATGGTATAGGCACAATTATGAGTAGGCAAACTGGCAATCAAATTTTTGGGCAATCCTCTAATGATGAGCTCAATAGTTCTAAGATTGCGAATCATGTCAATATCTTCATCTAGGGTAGGATGCAAAGGATCAATATGAGGTGCACAAGGGCTAGCAATATACTTGTTCAAATGATATTGATTGAAGATTACAAGCATCTCATTTTTCCACTCATGGAAATACTCTCCATCAAGAATAGGCACTCTATGTCTAAGACTCCCTAGAGTAGACACATCCATCTTCCTCCAATGGTGATTAAACCAAGGCAATGGAGACCAAAGCTCTGATACCACTTGTAGGATCTAGAAGTAGATGTGTCTAGAGGGGGGGGGGGTTGATTAGACACATAATGCTCAAGTTGCAATTTTTAAGCTTTTTCGGTTTAAGTGGAGTTTAGGCACAATTTCAACACACACAATACATATCAAGCAAGCATGCAAAGAGTATATGAGCAGCGGAATGTAAAGCATGCAACTTGCAAGAATGTAAAGGAAGGGTTTGGAGAGATCAAACGCAATTGGAGACACGGTTGTTTTTCCCGTGGTTCGGATAGGTGGTGCTATCCTACATCCATGTTGATGGAGACTTCAACCCACGAAGGGTAACGGTTGCGCGAGTCCACACAGGGCTCCACCCAAGGGCAACGGTTGCGCGAGTCCACACAGGGCTCCACCACGAAGGGTCCACAAAGAAGCAACCACCCACAAAGGGTCCACGAAGAAGCAACCTTGTCTATCCCACCATGGCCATCGCCCACACAGGACTTGCCTCACTAGCGGTAGATCTTCACGAAGTAGGCGATCTCCTTGCCCTTACAAACTCCTTGGTTCAACTCCCCAATCTTGTCAGAGGCTCCCAAGTGACACCTAGCCAATCTAGGAGACACCACTCTCCAAGAAGTAACAAATGGTGTGTAGGTAATGAACTCCTTGCTCTTGTGCTTCAAATGATAGTCTCCCCAACACTCAACTCTCTCTCATAGGATTTGGATTTGGTGGAAAGAGGGTTTGAGTGGAAAGCAACTTGGGAAGGCTAGAGATCAAGATTCATATGGTAGGAATGGAATGTCTTGGTCTCAACACATGAGTAGGTGGTTCTTTCTCAGAACATATGAGTTGGAATGGTGTGTCTGTTCTGATGGCTCTCTCATCGAATGAGAAGGAGGTGGAGGGGTATATATAGCCTCCACACAAAATCCAATCGTTACACAGTTTTCCAATCTTGGTGGGACCAAATCAATAAGCTCGGTCGGACCGAAAATGTAAACCTAGTGACCGTTAGTGATTTTCGGTGGGACTGACATGCAACTCGGTAGGACCGATATGGTTAGGGTTTGGGCATAACGTAATCTCAGTGAGACCGATTACACAAACTCGGTGAGACCGAATTTGGAAATTAGCTAACCAGAGAGTTGGTCAGGCAAACTCGGTGGGACCGATTTGCTTTTTCGGTGAGACCGAGTGGAACTCGGTGAGACCGAAAAGTTACAAAGGGGAAACACTGAGTTTACATTGCAATCTCGGTGGGACCGATTCACTCTTTCGGTAAGACCAAAAAGTTACGAAAGGGAAACATAGAGTTTGCAACCCCATCTCGGTGAGACCGAGATCCTTATCAGTAGAACCGAATTGCTAGGGTTTGGCAGTGGCTAATGACAAGTGAAACTCGATGGCGCCGGATAGGAAGAATCGGTAGGACCGAGTTTGGCTTAGGGTTTAGGTCATATGTGGATATGGGAAAGTAGTTGAGGGTTTTGGAGCATATCACTAAGCACATGAAGCAAGAGGCTCATTAAGCAACACCTCATCCCTCCTTAATAGTATTGGCTTTTCCTATGGACTCAATGTGATCTTGGATCACTAAAATATAAAATGAAGAGTCTTGAGCTTTTGAGCTTTAGCTAATCCTTTGTCCTTAGCATCTTGAAGGAGTTCCCACAACCTTTAGTCCATGCCACTCCATTGTTGAACTTACCTGAAACATGCTAGATAGAAATGTTAGTCCAACAAGAGATATGTTGTCATCAATTATCAAAACCACCTAGGGAGCACTTGTGCTTTCAGCCGATGATGCCGCCGAACCTGTGGCCACGGCTAAAGGAAAAGGCGACGGCAACATTGTCGATGATGGGGCACCCCTCACGGGCGACGGTGATGCTCAAGGCTGAAGAAGAGGCTTGTTGGTGGTGTTCCCCTTCATCTTATCTCCTATAACATGTATCGTGCCTCGTGGAGGCGTTAAAAGTTATGTGTTTTGCACATTTTAAGAGATAGAGTTTCTTGTAATAATTTGCTAGGATTTTGCGATTTCCTTCCTATTTGCTTTAGTGTTCTGTGTCGGCAGGGCCCGGCCCCGCGCGTACCTCAGCCGCCGTTGGGTCGTCCAGATCACCAGGACGAGACCAAGGGGTGAGGGGCTACGTGACCAGTTAGGCTCCTGAGTCGCGATGCTCAGGAGTCCCCTTTGACGTACAAACAACTCTTGGGAAGGAGATGCGAGAGTAGGCCTTAGCGTTCTGCGTCGGCAGGGCCCGGCCTCACGCATACCTCAATCACCGTTGGGTCATCCGGATCGCCAGGACGAGACTAAGGAGTGAGGGGCTACGTGACCAGTTAGGCTCATGAGTCATGATGCTCAGGAGTCCCCCTTGATGTATGAACAGACATCCATACCTTTTCTCACCAAGGTCCCACTCGGGACGGGCGCGCGATGACCAGGTCCGAGGGACCTGGCAAGGTGGCGTACGCTAGGCATGACCTGAGCGTAGCCCTCGTGCCCAACCCCCTCGCGCGGCTCTCCCAATGGGAAAGTGTTGCGATGAGGCTGGACACTAAGCCTGGTGGCTCCCTGAGGTTGATGCGGCCATGGGGCCGCCCCTAGTTGTTTATCACCAACGCGGAGCATGGCACTTCCGCACTTGCACGGGCATAGCCGCTCCTCGACCGTGTTGACTGCCAGTGCGGAGCATGGTGCTTCCACTGGTGCGTGGGTGGGGGCTCCCTCTGAGTGGAGCCCCCGGGGCGTGTAGTGCCCCGCCCTGACACGTGGCTTGTATGACAGGGCTAGAGGAGGTGTGTCTAGGCACTTGTGAGCCAGCGCGGGACTCACGAGGCCCTACCTCAAGGCGGGTTGCGCCTGAATTTGATTCTTGACACTTATGATGGCCCCGCGAGATGGTTAGACAACCTGCGCCAAATGAATCTCTTGAGGTTATCACATGAGAAGGCCAAACACCAACGACCCTAGGAGGTGACGTGAACTGGACAGGCCCGCCAGACAGAGTTCAGTTATTAGGTTTATCGATGCTGCAGGGACGGACCCTGAGCACAGACGCCGTGCCCAGTCTTCTCATGCGAAAATCCTGAAGAAAGACAACCAGCACGTGGCTCCCGTGGTGACGAGGCACCGGGTCGCTCGCCCTGGCTCGTCCGCCCGCGATTAGCTCATGCGAGAACAAGGCACCAAGGGCCATGGGAGGTGACGTACACGGGAGCTGGCCCGCGAGCCAGAGCTCAACCTCTTGGGTTTAGCGACGACGCAGGGATGGACCCGAACACAGACGCAGTGCCAGTCCTTAATAATGAGGCGCTTGTGGGTGGGTTTGCAAGGGCGTACGATGTTCATGGTCTCGAAGTACCAGACAGACATATAATAATCATAAAGCAACTCATGGGAGGAGGTAAGGCTAGTCCTGATAGATGCAAGAACGCTACATGCCGCAGGGGCAGCCCCATGAAGCCTGGGATGATGCAGCCCAAGGGGCGCCCCCAATAGAGCGACTAGAAGATGCAGGAAAGATACACGCCGCAGGGACAGGACCATGCAATTTGGGGATGATGCAGCCCGTGGGGCGCCCCCAACTGAATAAATTGGAAAATGTCACCTGGCACCGTTGCTGAAGAGATGTTGAAGTAGCTGAAGATGCGTGCTGAAGAGGTTGCTCCTCATGAGCCGCCTGGGTCCTCGACCTTGGGAGGCTCGTGAAGAACTATCGCCATCTCCGCTAGGACCGCCTGGTGCCTGGCCTCCTGAGCCGCCAGAACACCTCACAGGTGACGCTGGAAGGTAACGGCCGCATTTGGCAGGCCGAAAAGCATGCAAACATAGCTGGGGGGGCTCACACCGGCCAACGTGCATGGCCAGGAGCGCTCATGAGATGCAGCTTTGTTGAGCCCTGGAATGTTGACGCAGACGCGCATCTCGTTGTCCTCGCCAGGACAAGGAGCTGCGCCAGGTGGTGGGCGGCGGTCGCTGCACATGGCTCTTGCCTCTTGAAGCTCCTCGATCGCCTTAGTGATGAACTCCTGAGCACCTGGCACCCCATGCCTTGTGCCCTCGTGTGGGAAGCGTGCAATGAAGCATGCCTCCATGTGGTGCTCGAGCGCCTCCCTTGAGACATTGGCTAAGCCAGAGGCCCTCCCGAAGAGAGCCCCTAAGCCCATCCTGAGGAGGGCACTGGGCGTGCCTTCCTATGCGAGAAGGGAGGCGCCCCATCCGTGGGCGCAGGTCCTGAGGTGGTGCCGCTGGAGACACCGCTCTCCTGAGACTCTTAGCAGAGCATCTACTTCTTCTTCTTGGGGACAGCCTCAGGAGGGTACATCACTACAAAAAAAATACACTTCCATGATGATACGTGTTTGTCACAGTAGGTCACGTTTTTTGTCATGCATGTACATCCATGACAAATTTATGATAGAATCAAGATAGTCATACCTGTGTTGTCATAGAAGTGTTCCATGACATTACCAAAATTATCATCACGAAAGTGTCCACTTTCATGACGATAAATCGCACGTTACAGAAGTGCTTTCGTCAAGGGTGACCGACACGTGGCATCCACTGTAACGGAACGCCGTTAAGCTATCGGGTCGGGTTTTGGATCCGATAACCCGTTAACAGCCCCGACCAATGGGAAATTTCCACGTGTAAAATTCTTATTGGCCGGACGAAACACGTGTCAGCTCGTCAGTGGGTCAGATAGGCGCCTATTATACGTCGACACATGGCACGGCCCAACAGAGGCCCATTCCTGTGAAAAGGCTAGCCCATTTGACTTGGTCAAAAGGTGGCGGGCCGGCCCATGGAAAGCCTGTTAACGGCCTGTTCGCATATAGCCCATTTACAGCCCGCTAACCCAAGGCCCATTACGCCCTATCCGAATTAGGCCCAGTAGCGTCATCTAGGCCATCCAATATGATTCTAGCCCGTTTTCACTTCTGGCCCATGTATGGCCCATGACGTCTTTCGGCCCATATGAGGCCCTATGTAACTCTTGGCCTATTAGCGGCCCGTGGTGAAACTGGCCCGTAATGAATAGTGTATCACTTTACACCCATTAACGGTCCGTGATGAAACTGGCCCATAATGAACAATGTATCACTTTATACGCATTAACGGCCCGTTATTCCATTGGGCCGTTTCCAGCCCATGTTATCTTTCGGCCTTCTCAGAGCCCATTTATTCTTGGGCTCATTTCCAGCATTCGTTTACTTATGGCCCGTTACTGTCATTTTCTGCTTGTGGGCCAAATTCAGCCCGTGGTTACAGTCGGCCCGTTTGTGGTCCGTTAATACGTTAGGCCGTTTTCATAGCGTCATCAAATATGACTTATTAACGATGGCCCGTTACGATCGGCTCATGAACGGATGATTCCAACTCTAGCCCGTTTACGGCCATAATGCGGCCTGTTATTGGCCCATGTTTGGCCAATCGATCATACGGCCCGTATAAGGCCCATTGATGATACGGCCCGTAGAAGGCCCATTGTTTCTACGGCCCGTAGAAGGCCTACTGTTTCTACGGCCCGTAGAAGGCCCACTATTTCTACGGCCCGTAGGAGGTCCAGTGTCACTACAGTAAATATTAGCCCATGGTTATTGTGGCCTAGTTTTAAAAAATAGGTTATTGCAGCCACTAGTTAACCGCGGAGAAAGAACTGCAATGACTACAAGCAAACAAATAAACAAGACAACAAGGAAATAAATAAGCAAGCAACTAACGCTAGGCTATCACGGCTATTACACATATTACATCCACTGGGCATCAAAGTTCGCCACCAGTGCAAATATAGGGAACAAAGCAGCATATCATATACACTGGCCGTCAAAATTGGCCACCAGTGCAAATAAACGCGGCAGCAAAACAAGAGCATAACTGAAACAACTTCAGAAGAGCTCAAGAAACGTTATCCTGGGTATCCACCATGCTGGCAATAAGCTTAGCAAGCTGATTAGCTTTGTCCTGTTTGGCGCTAAAATCCTCCAACGCTTGCTGTTGCACCAGAAAGTATGCATCTGAATGCTCCAGGGACTTCCGCAGTCCTTCCACTTCTTGTCGCAGCACAGCTGATCGATGTCTTTCAGCTTGTAGTTGAGACTCAAGAAACCGAACTGATTCAGACAGTGAGTTTGAATAGCTTGTGCAAGCGGTAGTGGCCAGTAACTCCAACACTAAACCAAGACAGGATGTGTCACTATCCTGAACCTTATCTGCATTACTTCCTTTACCGTTGCTTAATAAGGCACTCTTCCCCAATATTCTGTCAGCATTCTAAAAGAAGAAACAAGCAGACACATAACAAGTTTAGCATGTACTAGTATATGAAACTCATTTCGGTGAACCAGTTCATTAGTAAGGTGGACAGGATTAAACTACCAAGTCTTCTATTGCCAAGTACTAGTACATAATAAAAGCATCAAACAAACATATATCTATGTCCTATGGTAGCAATGGAATCTTAAATTAGAACAGTTGTTCTTCAGGTTTAGGCACTTGTTCTACATGAACAGAGTACAGTAAGACGCAAGAATATAATACTTAAAATAGAAAATGAGCTCATAGACCTTACCACATTCTTGGTTCGGGACCAGTACAGAACAAGGCATTCCCAGTCATCGTCCAGTAAATGTGTCTCAGGAGAACGTAAGGGAATTTGATGAGTTTCTTTGCCGGTGAAGTACGTTTTCTTCAGGTAATTCCGATACTGCCACCAAGCATTCTTGAAGATAGCAGAGGTATTAGCACAGGTTACCTCATCCTGAGTTTCCAAATCGGTCCTTCTCTATAGAGAAAAATGGGAAAATTTGGTGTATTATAACCATCATGGAGGTAGGATGTATGGGACGAAGCAAAGTAATTGCCATGAATAACATTACTTACACATAACTCCTGGACAAACACCTGCAACTGGCATTTTCCTTCATCTTCAGTATAATATTTCCAAGATGGGAAGATACGCACATACGATTTAACAACATCAAATGCGATAGATGCTAAACTACGACTAGCTGGTTGTGCTTCCTCCACAGGAATAGGCGTACTAACTGGTGGAGTTGGGGTTCGCCGTGATAGTACTGGCCCTTTGGGCACTGGAGCTGCCTTACTAACTGCTCTTGTTTGGGAGCTCTGTGGTGGAGATGGTGCTGTGTCAACAGGAACTGGGTTACTATCGGCTGGGGTTGGGGTTAGATTGGGTGAAGCTGGTTCTCTGTCCATCGTAGTAGGGGTACAATCTGCGAGAGTTTGGGTTATGTGTGGTAGGGCTGGTTCTTGTGCATGTACAACCGGGGTGCTATCTCCACCAAGAGGTAGCACTGTTTTATTTGAAGACCGTGTTTTTAGTCCGCTAGATACTGGCATCACCCGCTCCAATTCAAATGGCTGATAAACAGGAAACATAGTTGAATGTACAGACATTGTATGAGAGACAGATGCAATAGATAGTGTGGAAAAAAGAGGGCATGAAATAGTTGACATGTATATTGTTTAACTAAAACGGATAGCATGACATAATTTCACATATATGATGTCTATCTAAACTGGATAGCATAGCATAACATAATTCAAAGATATGATGAATAACTAAACAGGATCGCATGACATAATTCACCTACATGTTATCTAAGTAATCAGGATCGCATCATTTAATTCACATATGTGATTTATATGCTAAACAGAGGGCATTCGATATGATGTCTGAACTAAGAACATGGTGTTGAATATTGTGTATATGATGTCTAAACTATGCAATGCAAGACACCGTATGCATGATATGAGCAGTATAACCGTGCCAAGTTAGAGCATACACCTCAGTGGGGGAATAGGACTGGTCATCTGTCTCTGAATCCATCTCTGAGGAGCTATCGGGACCCAACAAGAGATCTGCTTCGACAGGTAGCACTGTCTGCTCTGAAGGCCTTGTTTTCACTCCAGATTTTTCCATCTCCCACCCAAATGGCTGATTCACAGGAAGAGTAGTTTAATGTACAAACATTGTCGACAAATGGAAATGTAATGAAGAAAAGGATGGGCAAGATATCATTCAAATATATGATGCCTGGTTAAACAGGATGGCATTGCACATTTCACATATATTATGGCTGACTAAAAGACATGAGACTGCATAATTCCCATATATGATATAGAAACTAAACAGGTGGCATTACAGAACATGTCTAAACTAAGCAGATGACATATATGATGTCAAAAGTAGGCACTGCAAGGCAACATATGCATGATATGACTAACATCATCATGCCAAGGTAGAGCAAACACCTTGGGGGGTAAATAGGAGTGGTCAGCGGCGTCTGAATCCGCCTCAGAACAGATATCTTACTCTGGATTACAATCTGGATAGGGGTGGGGAGGGTTTGCCATTGAACCAACCATGGAGCAATGTCTGCATGACATTGTATTGTCGCGCAAAACTCTTCTCTTTTTCTCTACATGTTCAGCATGACTGTGTACAATATCTGACATGCATACAAAAAAATATGGTGAGATTATGTAAGGAGAGCATGCAGAAATTTAGAGTGATGGTAACAACCAGTGGATCGATGTTTTTCCGTTGAACCAAAATAGCCCTAATGGATCGACGTGAATGTATAGTAATAAGTGATGTAACAAGTGTACAACCTGTTTGCCGTAGCTATGTCGACCTCAATATCATTGGGTTGGTCGTTGAAGCAGTTGAGGTAGAGGTGGCTGTCGGAGGCGTGGAGGAAGATCTGAGGAATCTGTAGACGGCGTCTAGGGCACTGCTCTGTTGTGATGGATCGTTCTGTCGTTGGAGCAGCTCCGCTGAGCCGTAAGACGTCAAGGCTGAAGCAGCACAAGACAGACATCGTCAATCTCAAGTGGGATTCTAATAGCATCACCAAAAACCACCTGACTACAACAAATGAGGTAAAAACTATTGACTCTGAACTTAACTGTCGAAACTGAAATTTAATGTGGAATCTGAATGCTACTGTCGAAACTGAACGCAATGGTAGCAGAGAGGCACTTGACATGTAGTTTAGGGAGGGCCTGCAGTTCATCTTCAACCTGCACCCCCCTGAGCCGCCAGCCACCACCGGCCGAACCGCCGGCCCCAGCGCCGCCTCGCCGCCCCGAAACAACTCGCCACCGCCGCCCCGGCCAGCCCTCTAGGCCCCCCGCCCCCACCCTGAACCCTAAGATAGATAGTGGGGTACCTCTCCGGCGAGCCCCCGTCCCCGCTGCGGGTGGTTCTTCCTTAACTCCGGCGAGCCCCCCCAACCCCTGAAAATCGACTGACCCAAAAGTCGATTCAGTCGACTAAAGTGTGGCTTAATCAGAGCAGAGCAGCAGCCCAAGCGAGGGGGAGAGCAGCAGCAGCAGCAGCTGGGCGAGCGAGCGATCGAGCGAGAGCCAGAGCAGCAGCAGCAGATCCGGCTGGTATGGATGCCGCCGCCGAAGGGGCCTCACACTAGGGGAGAGCTGCCGTGGAGATGTCGCCCGAGGCGCCGGCTTCAAGGTAGCCGCTCCATGGGGGTGCGGGATGGAGCACCGTCGGTGCCGGGAGGTCGAGTTAAGGAGAAGGTGCAATGCGATGAGTGTACAACCTCTTTGGTGGCACCGAGTAGGCCTCGGCTTCGTCCGAGGAGTCGGTGAGGATGCTGCGGTTCCGGTGGAGCAGGTTAAGGCGGCGCTGTGGGGATGGAGCGGCCGCGATAGACGAGGCGATCGTCGGAGCAGCTCCTTGGAGGTGGAGGACGGGGCGGCTGAACCGGCGGGACGGCGAGATGGATGACGGATCCTCATCCGAGGAGGTGGACGAGGGACGTCGAGCTGTTGCGGTGGATGATGTCGTCAGGGAAAAGGCTCCAGCTGGGCAGCGGTGACGTGGCGGACGGAGGAGGGTGGGGTTTCGTGGCTGGAGCGGAGAGGTTATGGCGGCCTTGGATTTCGAATGGTGAAAAGGGGGCGATGGGTGGGGGTGAAGCATGACTTAGGAACGCGCTTGTCCAAAATGTAGGGTGTGTTACAAAAGTACCCCCCTCCGATTTGAAGTAGCGGCCCTTTCGGCTCAGGGTTAGAAGGGGGATTTCGCGTGTCGGGATTTGGCAGCTAGAGGGAGTTTCCGCGCGCGTTGTAATTTCGGGATAGCAAGGCGCGGGTTGTGAAGGCGCCAGTTTTGGGAGCACGATATCTGAATTTTCGGGATATAACAAGACGCGGGTTGAATTTTAGGGACAAGCCTAATGTGTAGTAATATTGTACTTGTACGTACCAAATCAATTCACACTTCCCTCAACCAAAAAGAAAATGAAAAAAATAAAACTATTCACACCACACAAAGAGAGAGTCTTGCCCCATTTTACTATACAAATGCTATTCAAAGCTACTCCCTCCTTCCATCTATATAGGGCCTAATATGTTTTTCGATGCTAACTTTGACAAAATATTAGAGCAATGATATATGACATGCAAGTTACACAAAGCACACCGTTAAATTCGTCTGTGAAAGGTTCTTTCAATGTTATAATTTTCATATTGTGCATGTCATGTACTATTAATCTTGTCAATAGTCAAAGGCAGTCTTAAAAATCTCATTACGCCCTATATATATGGAAGGAGGGAGTATGAATCCATGTTATGTCTGATTAAATTTTTTCGCTTGCTGTATAATGCATGTAACCTACTCATACCAACATTTTAATGCATTCCAAATGTCTATACTACTGCTGCAATTCGAACTAAATTTGAATTCATTTCTCTATTTCAATAAGAATCTACAATCATGATTGTTGCCAACTTCAACCATCATAGTTTCCTTGCTATCTGCCAGATATAAATCAGACAACCTATAATGCAGGATGGCAGGCACACCATCATCAACAACTCCGTTTTTTATAAGAGTAGAGATAAAATATATTAAATGTAGTATACCATGTTCATAACCACACCATGTGTATCACTGTTATATATATTCACACATCCGTCAGTTTGAAACACTATGATAAATTCTTCAAATATCCAAATTCGCTTTTTATAATGAAGTATATATGATCTCTATGTGTCTTTTACACCCACACAACCCTCTTATCTTTGTAGCTAGCGCTAACTTTCTCTTGTGCATGCACAAGCCCGCATCGCTCTCACCCTCCCTCAGCATTCTCTAGCTCCATCACGCAAATTCGTCTTTTCACTTTAGGTTGTTCACCCATGGTGTGTGTAGGCCCCCCAGCTCCTTCTTTACGGCACACATCGATCGATATGCCTCTCTAGCCAGGTGTGCCTAGCACAAACACAAGCTTCCCCTCTTCTCTTGTCACCGTCCATGCCTCACTCCTGCCACTCTTTTCATCGTTCCCGTACTCGCACACTCCTCTCCCTCGATATAGTATGCCTCTCGTACCACCTCCTACATGCATCCCTCTCTCTCTATCCTTCTCCTCGTGCCTCATTTGCTTCTAACACACACATGCATGTATACCGACTGATCTACCAACATATACCTAGATCGACTTTAACTACCCCCCCATCGATCGACGTACCTCACAAGTTATGTCTCTCCTTTCTCTTACAAAGGGCGATTGATCTTCCTATGTAGTTACGTCTGCTTACCACAGCCACATCGTCCCCCCTCATCATTCGTGTATGCCTCCCGACCCGTCTCTCACACGCACGTGCACAGACAACAAGCAGCCATCTCCTCTCTTATTGATATTGCGGGTGTGCCCTCCGTTTGTCTAGCAAGCCTATCCCACCATTTGTTAGAAGCAACTCCACTACCAGCCCCTCCAACACTCTAGCTCCGTCTCTCTCCCAACCTTATTCATCTCCTGCACATATGCATGGATGCCGATCGATCTCCCTTAATACATGAGGCAGATCGATCTCCTTAATACATGAGGTAGGCCTCTCTCCTCCTCCACACATATACCAGCCATTGTACCTCTATAGTTAATTGGGCCTCCCTCTTCCCCCACCACACACCGATAGTCGAGCGCTGCAGGTAGGTATCCATGCCACAGAGACAAACTGCACATGTCCCATCTCACGTTCCAGTAGGCCAGCCAATCTATATCTTTGACGTGGGCACACACAAATTCGATGGCACTCTTTATCGATCGCGCGCGCGCACACACACACATCATCCCTCTCTTCAATTCTATGGACACCTCAAGCCGATGATACCTCCACTCTCTTCTCGTGGATAGCCCCCTCTATATATATGTTATATCCAGGACTCTATTTCACACACATTGCATATGTTAAAAAAATTCATTGACCCCCCCACAAAAAAAACTCTCAAGAACCCACACACTATATCTCTCTAGGTTTGTATCTCTCTCACACAACCCCACGTAGGTGGTGTATGTATACAAGAAGAGAATAGGTGCACCATGCACGTACTCACGCTTCGTGCCCAGCCACACCCGCGCGGGTACACGGTGGAGCTCATTTCTCCGCAGAAGCTGAATTTGTTTTTGAAACATCAAGTGGCCAGAGACTCGAAAACTTATTTGCCAATTAGTGACTTGTTAGGGCGATGGATTTTAGTTTGTATGATAATGCTGCATCCACCTAAAGTAACGAAAGTTCTTACGTAAACTTCCTAGTAATTCCCTCTTCGTAGGTGCAACATTACTCCTAACATTTGTAATATCAGTTTGAAACTTGTAATATTGCCGTGTCCTATTCCTGTGTTTTCAAAATCCTGCGAATCAAACAGGTCCCGAGTTGGTGATGATGTTGTGCCTCCCATCTTTCACCAATAGCCGTCGGATCTAGATCTTACGCATACAAACCAAGCTTCTCCATTTTTGCAAAAAGATGCCCGCACTTGTTCCCTATTTACAAACAAATCCTTGTCTCTCACAATCAGCCTCATCTCCTCCCCACCACATCTAGGAGTAGAAGGCCGTGGAAAAATCTGGTGCGATGGCTGCTGCCGGAACCGTCTAGCCCCAATCTTGGTGTTCCGTGCAATACACGAGCATCTACGCACGGGAAATTATGTCGAACAGGGCTAGTTGTAAGCAGGCTAGCTCTACAGCCATGATGATAGTGACTGCAGACGGTGAGGCTGACTATGGTATGCCGAACACGGCACCTATACTCAGGTGTCATCTCCGGCGTAGGGTCTTGTCACTTCATTGTGAGGAGCAGCACGTAATAATTTGACCAACGGGTAGTACAGTGCTAGTACTCCTACTACTACATTAGTAGTACTACTAATAGTACTAGTAGCACCACCATCTGGATTTAGGAGTACTAGCACGTCCATCTGGATTTTAGTATTTGACTAGCAATATCTAGTAATGCATGTCACCAAAAATGTACTACTCCCTCTGTAAATAAATACATGGTGTTTTATTCCTATCGGCGAGAGAACTTAATGTTTTTTGCTACTCCTAACTAGAGTACTAATAGGATTACATGCAATGAACTAAACACTGCATGTCATGTTTGGTAGTCTCAAGTCATTGAAAGCATGCACAGCCCACATGTCTCATTGGTTGATATGTCACGAAATAAGAAACAAGGAGGGAGTTAATGCACCGTGCCTAAGTATTTTGGGATTATTTGGTTTTTGTAAGGTGACTTACACAACATTTTCATTTACATGCATTAACATTTTATTGGTTAAATCAAAGGTCAAAACTTGGCGCAAAATGCAAAGGGGACCAATAAACCAGTAAACATCAAACTTCTCTCATTTGGCCCCAACTAGAGGTCCGGTGAGATGACTATACTGCACCGGCACGGAGGGGGACGCAGCTTCATTGACTTACGGCAACTGCCTTTCGGTGAATGAGACGTGGCCCCAGGGGGTGGCTGGCCCACCTATCATACATCCAAAGGCAGGTGCAGTAGAGTGCCGAGGAGTAGTACGAAATCCTACGCACCTACGCACGCTAACCAAGGGCTGAGTGATCATTCAAATCACAAGATCAGTTGACTAGAAGCTACGCTAGACCCATGGAGGCGATGAGCGCGAGCATCAGCCAGCTGTGCCAGATGGTCCACGACGCCGGCTTGTGGCCCGGCACCGAGGAACGTCTCCAGGTAGTATTTCTTGAGGCCGCCAGGGCGAGGGGCCGCTTGGACGACAGCTTCGTCTCCTTGTTCGATGAGGTCCTCGTCGGTTTCCTCGACAAGTTCACCATCGTCAAGAAGCTTGTGGATGACTTTGACGTAAGCCTCCGGCCGACGCGCCCAGGCTCTGCGATGCCCGCCACCCTCAATGATCACTATGGTAACAACCTCTTCGATGCACTAGTGGCCCTGCGACTGCCCGTCGTCGCGCCGGAGAATGTCCACCTTGAGGTCGCGCTCGCCGCGCAGCGCCTGGCGCAGCAAGACACCATCAACATAATCACCCATGTCTATGTGCAAATCATCCACAAGGACTACTACATGCAAGAGGAGGACGATAGGACGCTAGCCTTCTTGGAGCACAGGGCAACCTTGGACGACACTGTTCAGAAGCACGTTGAGCTCGCCGCCAACGCTGCTGCTCCTCACAAGTCGGTTGGTGACCCGGCGCACTAGGGCGTGAGGATGTCGTTGAACATTGATGGATCCGTATGTATTTTTAACTTTCCGTCAAATCCATGTAGTAGTATATGATACTACAGTAATTATCTTACCTTTTGCATCAACTTCATATTTTTTGTACGTACTCCATGCATGAACGGTGCCAGAACCAAACTTCTCATTACTCTAGGCAAAATCGTTATTTTCTATCTATCGGTCGCGCCATGGAGCAAAATCAAATTTTACAAGTTACGAGTTCAAAAGGAAAAGCCTGCCGTGTTCGCATCGCACCCCCACACGGTTGGTCCGACACGCCGCTCAAGCGGGAATGCGTGCGGTGTTGCATTTTCACTTACAAGTGGGACCACAGTTGAGCAAACCGACTATCGACAAACCCCCACCTCGCTTGCCGCACGATGGCCAAAGTTAGAGAAACGACGAGGTTGAAGAGATTGCTCTAGCACGGACTCCAAGAAATAATATGGTGTCAGATGGATGTCGTGGTGGTGGCGTGTACTATTGTTCATTGGCCTCATCCGATAACCTGTTGCAATGCACGTACAACTATATATTCGGAAAATATTTTTTTGCCTCGTCGCACCACTCACTCAGAGAAGCGACTCGAAAGCCATTCATAAATTTAGTAAGTTTATCATAGGCATATCATTTTATTACATACAACAGGTCATCAACCCACATTAACAACGAGGATACATTATAAATACTAAAGTTTTCACCACACAACAAATAACAAGCCATGAAATGAACTTCAACTCAACCATTTCGCGGCGTTGGAAACGCTTGCTTTGAACCACAAGTGATTCTCTGGGACGGGCCATCCGTTGTCGATCTGGAGACCAACACAAGACTGGTCATCCAGGCTGAAGCGGCCTACTATATCAGTACCAGGGTATAGACACAGTTGCTTCTCATAAATGTGTCAACAGTAGTTGGATCGCCTTTCACCATCATCGGATAGTTTTGTCCAAGGAAGAGCGAGTTTTCTCCAAGACTATCAATTCTGTGCCAGGGAGAAGGAGTTGGCGCTAGCACACTAGTATCCATCCGAATACCATGCAACGGGTGTTGGAATAGGTCCGGAGAGTGCGACCATGGGAGACACCTGCTTCCTTAGCAGTAACATCATCAGTGAGCTGTATACACACAAGAAGAGGTGATCCATCGGAATTAGTTGCCAGGCGCCACAGAGTATATGGGCGCTGCTCGTGATCATCACCATCGGCATCTCCCCCTTGGTTACAAAATTTTTCAAGTATAGATGGTGGGATGTTCAGAGGACCTTGGAAACACAAGAAGAAGGTTAATTAGTAAAGGAAAACTTGCTAACCCGCATGCATGTGGATGAAACAATTATAATTATGGTGGAAGACAAACGTATCGAAACTACTAGGGTGCCATGCAAAAATAGTGCCACGAGTGGTGGCAGCAAACACAAGGCCCTCGTATTGAATTGCATCACAGTACTCATCCGTGTACAGAAACTGATTTTTGAGCAATATCCATCGAGTGAAACCATCAAGGATGACAACAAGCTTGTCGAAGATAGCAACAACATCATAGTTGCTGTAATTCCAAGAGCGGTTGGGAACTCGACAAATTGCTATCTTCCGTAGAATACAGTCACCACGATCGTATTTCAACGTGCATACATTACCGGTGTGCTCAACCTCTGGGCAGTGTGCTGAGATTTTTGGAAGTGGAACCCGACGACGAGTGTACACATTCACAAGTTCCCACTCACAGTTGGACCCAATGTAAACAACCCAATCTCCATTTGCGCCCGCCCAAGCCTTGCCCTCAAGCGATGGCATCTTAACATCATACGTATCATTATCAAGCGGCATCAACTTGCATAGGGCGAGGCCTCCGTCGTGCCAGCGCCAGTCATCAGGGTCACGACGAAGAAGATAGGGGAGATCAAACTGCTCCTTGACTCTTGGGTTCTTTGTAATGATGCTATTAGTTGAGTCGAGAATGGGCTTGAATGAACCTGCCATGCTAGTCGAGGTGATGACGTCGCACCGATCAAGGAGTTCCTCCACCACGTCATCTTTCAGATTGGGGCAAGAATAACGGGGTCGTTTCTGGCTTGTTCCCTCCATGGAGAAAACGACCGAACAATGGTAGAAGAAAGTGTGAAGGGCTGAAGGAAAATGGAGGAGGGAGAGGAAGAGCGTGCGACAGCAGTTCCAAATCGAGAGGGAAAGGCGAAGAGTCGGTGGACGGTTGCGTGTTTGCCACAGTTCACGAAGACGCTGTAAGTGCATCTAGTGCCCCTTAGTTGTTTTGGTGTATTGAAGACTTATAGGTTAAGGGACTAATGTGTTTGTGTGTGTACACAGGTCTATAAGTCTATGAGGAGTTTGATATTTACAAAGAAAGTCGACCCCTAAAAATGAAGTTCTTCGACTGAAGACTTTGAATCTCTGAAGACTTTCTGAAGACTTTAAAAGTGAAGAAATTGGTGTGACCGTGAAGACTTGTTTTCATTCGAGGAACATGAAGCATGAAGACTTTTGTTTTCGTAGTTTCATTTTCTCTTTCTTGAGTCATACGAGACACCGTACTGTTAAAGGGGGTCGAGGAAATACTAAGGCAAAATTTCCATGTGATGCTCAACTCAAAATCCTACACCTACCAATCCCTTCGAGTGAAGCCATTGGAAATCTCATACAGTTCAGTCAATTTCTTCAGTGACAGAGACGAAGTTCTTCTGGTCTCTGAGGAATTTGTTCTGACTGAGGAGTTAGGAATTCGCCAGTGCGGATTGCCTACACAATGAGGAACATGATAGCCTTGAGGATTTTGCCACTCAAAATTCCGACCATTGTTGTGCTATGCGCCAGCTGTCCCAAAATATCTATCCACCTAAGGGTCATATCATTGAAGGGCATCTATGTCTTATCATGTCGGGCTGCTCCCTAGGCTATAAATAGCCGCCCCCTACAACCACTAGCTGGTTGGCTGCTCCGAGAGAAACTGACACTTGTCATTTGAGAGCAACCCATCCTCCGATCGACCTCTCTCCAGCTCGAGCTTCTCAAACCCTAGCGCCGCCGCTACTTCATCATCGCCGGTGAGGAAGAGCTTCACTGCCTCGACCTCGTCGCCGACGTACTCGCGCCGACCGCAGAAATCTTCACTCCACCGCCGCCGTATCTGTCTTTCTCCGCCGAGTTAGGGCGTGGAAGATCTACACGGATGAACTTCACCTCTCCACCTCACTGTTCGTCGTGTTCTTCATCCAGGGTAAATTAAAAGTTACTTTTACTACCCTCGTTGATTCGAATGATTATCTACAAAATCTTCAAAGGTGTTTTTCTTCATATCTTCACACACTAAAACACCTTTCATATCATCTGTTCTTGATTCGTTTCTCTAAGCTATGTTTTTCTTCAAGATTCCTCAAATGTGTGGATTTTTTATCTACACATCTCTAGAACCTAAGACAAAGAACGCTTAGTGAAATTCTTCAAGACTCATCTGGTCAAATTCCTCAAACTTGTTCTTTATTAAACCTTCTAAGAACGCATATGACCTCTCCAAATTCCTCGCAACTATACTCTGTTCACAGGTACTCATGTCAGCTGCTGAATCACTAGGTTCTCATCAACTTAACTCATTTGCAGCATTCCTCGAAGAAAAGTTGCATTCTTCTTCAGAGAATTCGATTGTTCAAATTCCTCAACTGAAGAAAATGGCTGATGGTAAAAGGCCACAGAAAGGAGGAAAGAAGCCTGAGGTTATGACTGCCTTTGAGATCCCTGATGACATCTATGCTGGGTACTGCACACCTCCTGAGGAAGATAAAAATCAGCGCAAGGTGTGCATTCAGAAAATTTAAAGGAGATGGGCAAGAGAATGGAGGGAGTACAGGTTTGTAACTCCAAAGTACATGAAGAAAATCACACTCAATCCTCCATGCCCAAGAGCTCCATTGGCACATGGCCAAATAGCAGATCCCACCAGCCTCAAGCGCGGTGAGGACTATCCTGATGAATGGGCCAAGCGCCAAGCCAAGTTGGCTAAGCAAGCCAGAGAAGCAGTGAGGAAATTCAATGAAGACTCTGCTGCTGCTGCTCCCTCTGATGAGGCCTCTGCTGTCAAGCCGAAGAAGGCTATGTCAAAGAAGCCTGCGCGCAAGCCAAGTGCTTCACCAACAGTGCCCTCAAGGCCAAGTTCCTCAGCAACGCCCTCACGGCCAGAATCCTCAAAGCCCTCACAGCAAATTCCTCATACTGCTCCTGCTCCTCCAAAGTCCTCAGCTGTTCCGACAAAGTCCTCAGCACCTGCGCATCTTGCCTCGTGCCAAAGGACTGCAGGCATCTCCATTGCCTCAGGTGTCTCAGCTAGTTCCTCAGCTACACCAAATTCCTCAACGGGACCCTCTCTACTGAAGACAAAGGCCACTGCTGGACGAGGTCCTCGCCCAAGTCCTCAGAAGAAGCAAGTCGCTTTCCAAGTGCCGTCTGAAGAAGACGAAGCTGATGATGATGAACTTGCAGAAATCATCAGACATAGGCAAGTCAGGGCCGCTAGAGCCAAGGGAACAGATGTGCCACTGCTTTTGGATCCCAAGTTGATCCTCGAATACATTAATGTTTGGCATAAGGACCCCAACACTCCCATGCCTGATTTCAAGATGACTCTTGGCCAAAGTCACATGCTGACTCACTTCATACAAGAAGAAAAATGGAAATTTGAGAAGGCCAAGCATATCAAGAAAGCGCAATACAAGAAGGAGCGCTATCTGAAGAAAAACGTTGTCTCTATGACAACTGAAGAACTTGTCACTACTCAATCCGAGATCAAGAAACTCAGTGATGAATTTGACGCATACCATGCTGATTGGCTTGGAGCCAAAGTTCGCTTTGTGAAACTTGCAGATAACTTCACCTAAAATGTTGTAGCCCCAACGCAACAGGAAGTTCCTCAGGCTGAAGCACCTGCTCAGCTGACTGAACAACATGCCAGCACCACTGATGAAAATCAGGCTGCTGAAGAAAATGTGAGTTCCAGGGCTGATGACTGCATTCCAGCCGCTGAAGAAATTGCCAAGGCATCCACTAGTGGTGCGCCTGAAGAAACTGAAGAAATCAGGGCACTGCATCAGTTGTGCTTGAAGAAAATCAACTAGATTCCTCTGCTGCTCCTGCGCCAACACCAACTCTGATCCTTCCATCTGCATCATATGTGAAGAAGACCAAGGCTACAGAGCGTGCAGCAGTGAAGAAAAGGAAAGCGTCAACTACTTTAGATTCTTCAGCTCTGAAGAAGATGAAGCCTTTGACAAGCTTGTTTGAAAATCCCATTGATGTTGTTCCTATCTCTACTATGCCATCAAAGGACCTTGTTCCTTTCAATGAAGAATATGAGATCCCTAGCGGATCTGATGAAGAAAATCATTCTGCTACTTCGTTAGAGCAGATTGATGAAGAAATTGAAGTGGATACGACCCCTTCAACACCTGTTATCTCCTCGCCTATGCCTCAGTTCACAGCTGAAGAGGCTGGCATTGAAGAAATGGAAGATGAAGATGTGGACGTTGGCTGCTCCACACCAGTAATGAGTGATGAATTCTGGGAAAGTCAGCATCCAAACTCTCCAATGTTCACACCGTTGCAGCAAATACCTCAGTCCCCCGCACAAACTGTTCAAATGGGCTTTGAAGAAACCCACCCCACTTCATCTGTACATGAGGAAATTCCAGCCACTAGCGCTGAAGAAACTGCTGCTGCTGAACATCTGAAGACACAAACTGCCACTAAAGAGGAACCAAAAATTCCTCAGCCTGAAGAACCCGAGATTGCGATTATTGAGGTCGTGATGCAACTCACTGACACTCCTGTGCCCAAGCCCAAGGATCCATTCTCACACAAGCAAAAGTTCAAGGCCGATGATTTCTTTGGCGAGCATGTATTCTTCGAAGACTAGAACCCTTATAACTCTGCTCGCATTAGGAAGAGGCGTTTCTGGACTGCTAGTCAAGCCAATTTCTATTCCTCAGTGCTGTTCAACAAAGAGAAAATCTTCTACCATGAGCACATTCCTCACGTGGATATGGAATCTCTGCCATGCTTCGCACCAGTCCTCAGTGTTCTTCACGACACTGAACTGTTAAACTTTTGCTCTGACATCTGTGATTGGAATGAAGAACTGATTCTTCAATTTTATGCAACACTACACATCACAGGAGATTCTGAAGATGTGAATTCATGTGTGTTGGACTGGATGCCTGAAAACACTCACTACACTGCACCAGCTTCTGAATTGCTTCGTGCCTTACCACTCAGTCCTCCCCTTGAAGAAGCTCATTGTATCTACAGTGAACCTGAGCTTACAAATCACTACATGCAGGTGTTGATGAAACCTTTGAAGCCAGGTCAGGCACCAAGAACCAAATTCCTCGTGAAGGAATTGTTGTATGTGCCCAGAACTGTCTATCGTATTCTTATGAGGATAATGAGTCCTATCAAAGGCCACGACTCATCTGATGAGGAAATTGTTGGCATCATGAAGAATCTGGTATTCAACATCGTTCATGGCATTCCTGTCAATTATCACGATTTCTTCATGAGGACTCTGGCAAATGTTGCACTGTCTCTGTTTGAGCTGAAGCCTTATGCACCTTGGATTATGAGATTCCTCAGGACAAGGTCTTCCCTCAACTATAAAGCTGATTTTCAGAATCACCTCAGCTACTTGCCCCCAATTGAAGTCCTCAAGCAGACCTATTCCTCAGTTGATGAAAAGGGCAAGGCACCATCTATTATAGATGAAGGCATTCGTCCATTGGATGGTCAATTTCGCAAAGCTGTCTCTTATTCCACCAATGATGACTCTGCCAATGCACCCAAGTCTACTCCTCAAGCCACTGCTCCTTGTGTGATGACTTATCGTGAGCTTCTGCTTTGTCTTCACCAGAAGGTGGATTGAAATCATAAATGGGTTAAGCGTTAGTTTGGTTCATTTCTTCACAACATGACTGCTACACACAATGCAGTGAAGAAAAACCATTACTACCTCCATGAAGTCTTTGGTCGCACCTAGGCCATTCTGTCACATCTGTATGGTGAAGACGATCTGAAGAAAATGGGTCTCAAGGAAGATTTTGACTGGTCTACACCTCCATCGAAGTAATTCTAGAAGGTCAAGGTTCCTTCTCTGGTGGCCAGCTCATTTTCTTCATTGCGCGACACCGATGAAAATGAAGACTTGGACGACACTGCGGCAGGACCTACTACAACAAATGACCCCAACAACGCTGGCGCTCCTTTATCAACTTGATATTCTTCAGGGGCGTTAGTCCTCATATTCGATCCTTTTGGTCATTTGATGACAAAGGGGGAGAATTTTGAGTTAGTCTTCAAGCGGGTCTTTCTATATGGGCGTTTTTTTGTTAAGTTGCAACTCTCGTTCTTCTGAGACTTTATTGGATCGAGTTGCAAACTTAAACCCGATGGTGCTCTGATACTTTTGATATGTTTTTTTGCATGCTTATTCCTCATATATGCTAATGCACGCATGCTGAATTACATCAGTCACCATATTTCATCATGCATTTCAAACTCTTCATTGTGATATGTCAAATGCGTGTATGAATTACAAGATATAGGGGGAGATCTCCATGATTCAACTCTTCAAGTGTGCATTGCTTCAAAAGAAAATTTCTCACTATGCACATCTTCAGGGGGAGTTCTTCTATATCTTGCAATCAAATTCCTCAATATCAGTATTTACACTTCATATGTTTATCCCCGTTGAAAACTTAACCTATATGGTCATCAATCACCAAAAGGGGGAGATTGTAAGTGCATCTAGTGCCCCTCAGTGATTTTGGTGTATTGAAGACTTATAGGTTAAGGGACTAATGCGTTTGTGAGTGTACACAGGTCTATAAGTCTATGAGGAGTTTGATATTTACAGATAAAGTCGGCCCCTAAAAATGAAGTTCTTCGACTGAAGACTTTGAATCTCTGAAGACTTTCTGAAGACTTTGAAAGTGAAGAAATTGGTGTGACCATGAAGACTTGGTATTCATTCGAGGAACATGAAGCGTGAAGACTTTTGTTTTCGTAGTTTCATTTTCTCTTTCTTGAGTCATAGGAAACACCGTACTGTTAAAGGGGGTCGAGGAAATACTAAGGAAAAATTTCCATGTGATGCTCAAGTCAAAATCCTACACCTACCAATCTCTTCAAAATTCTTCTGGTCTCTGAGGAATTTGTTCATACAGTTCAGTCAATTTCTTCAGTGACAGAGACGAACTTCTTCTGGTCTCTGAGGAATTTGTTCTGACTGAGGAGTTAGGAATTCGCCAGTGCGGATTGCCTACACAATGAGGAACATGATAGCCTTGAGGATTTTGCCACTCAAAATTCCGACCATTGTTGTGCTATGCGCCAGCTGTCCCAAAATATCTATCCACCTAACGGTCATATCATTGAAGTGCATTTATGTCTTATCATGTCGGGCTGCTCCCTAGGCTATAAATAGCCGCCCCCTACAACCACTAGCTGGTTGGCTGCGCCGAGAGAAACTGACACTTGTCATTTGAGAGCAACCCATCCTCCGAGGACTTTGAGCGAAAATCATCAAGTGAGGAAAAACCCAAACCCAAACACCTACAAACCCCAAGTGATTGAGCATCACTGAAGAGATTTATCCTACGTGGATCAGACGCTTGTTACCTTTGAAGACTGTGCTTCTTCCAGACGGTTAGGCGTCATGGTCTAGAGCATCCAAGAGGAATTGTGGATCGCCAAGTGACCAAGTTTGGGAAGGTTCGGAAGTCACCTGAAGACTTACCACGAGTGATTGGGCGAGGTCTGTGTGACCTTAGCTCAAGGAGAATACGGTGAGGAATTGGTGTCCTAAGCCGTGCTCAGGACTAGGTGTCCGGGACTGTGTGTCCTCGAGTTTAAATACTCAGCCGCTCCAACCAGACGTACAACTGAGACAGCAGTTGGAACGGGTCTACCAAATCATTGTCTTCACCAAGCTTACTGGTTCTATTTCCTCAACTCTTTCATTTCCTCATAACTGTGTTGTGTGCTTGTTCATATCTGTGTTTGAAGACTTTGACTGAAGACTTTCTCAATTTCCTCAGTTCAATTTCTTCAGTCTGTTTGTCTTCATCCTGTGTTATCCTGTGCTTATGCTACCTGTACTCTGTGCCTGTCTTCATTTCATCATGATGTCCATGCTTGTATTCTGTTATGTTTACTTTTGAGTAATTATTCCGCTGCTAGTAGTTCTTCGCTAAGGAATTTCCTCACCGGCAATTTCCTCAGTAAAGAATTTCATAAAAATTGCCTATTCACCCCCTCTTGTCGATATAACGCACTTTCAGAGGAGCCCCGGCCTACACGTCCGTTCAGAAATACTCCTACTACTCGCCGTCGTCTCACTGATATGTTGGAACGGGACCACATGTCAACGAAACATGGTGTGTAATTTCTCTAGCAAAATGCGATCTGGCCACGTTGGCCCGAGGTGCCGCATTAGTTATCGACCTTTACTTTTTTAATGGCATGCCAATCAGTTTTGAAGCACGACTAAATGGTACTGTACGCAGAGAAAATGGGTTGTATTTGTCCTCCACGGTTTAGAGGCTGACTAGTGGGCCTAGCAAGTTGGCGCGTACACAATCAGGAGATGATTGTACGTGGAGAGGATGACAGCAGGGACCCGCCAAGGTCATGGCAGTACGCAAGCAAGTGCCTCCTTATTTCAAGCCAATAAAAAATGGCTCCTCCTAGTGGATTTCTGACATTTGGGTCCCATGCCATTGTCAACGTAGTCAATAAACGAGAGAATTGCACAACGAGCGGCTGACACCAGGGACCCAGCAGCTCGCCCAGTTATTTTTGTTTTGGGTTAATTTGATAAATGCCACTCCAAATCTGGTGTATCCGAGAAATGCCACTACAATTTCCAAACTTTGGAAAATGCCATTTCATGCCATTTCTAGTGGCATTTTTCGAAGTCTGGAGTGGCGTTTTTCAAACTTTGCAAACTGCAGTGGCGTTTTTCAAAGTTTGCAAAAATTGCAGTGGCATTTTTCAAAGTTTGGAAATTGTAGTGGCATTTTTATGAATCGCCATAATTGGAGTGGCATTTATCTAATTTGTTTTTGAGACGGAAGCAGGGTGTCAACTGGGCTGTGTCGGACACTCTGGCCTGTCTAGATAGCCTTTTCTTTTATGTTTACCACAGACCAGCCCAGTAGTTTTTTTGTCTTTCTGAAAATGGCTAGCCCAGTTCTTTTGTGATTTGTCAAGTAAGTCGCTTTATCAGGCCTGTTGGGCTACAAATCTTTCAAGACAAGGAGATCTTCATTCGGCTGGCCGAGAAAATGGCCTATCAGTAATGAGAAATGGGTTGTACATTTTTAAAACACATCAAACCGGCAATTATTTTCAAATATCTTTTTTTCATTTTGAGATTTTAAATTGCATTGATTTTCATGCGTGGACAATTTATTGGATTTTATATTGATATACATTTATTTTTAAAATTAGTCTAAATGTGACTCGAAATTTCGGGATTAAAAACATTTCAGACCGCACTGACATATGCAAAATTTTGTATAATTTTTTAACCGTGGCCACAATATGGGCTGTAATGCTAACATAAAGAATATGGGCTCCAAAAAACCCCGTAAGAATTAGCAAATGGGCTGTAAATTATTTGAAATAATGACAGATGGGCTGTATGCTGTTTTCCACAGATTTGAGGCTTCCCACAGATGGCCTGTATACTGTTGGATGTCCATCCAACGGCCGTCGTGCTTCTTCAATCTCTGCTCTTCCTGCTCCAGCCGCTCAAACAAGCGCCGGCGGGACTGCCTGCTCCCTCCTCCCCGCGGCCGGCTGTGCTGCAACGCAGGCCTCAACGCCCCACCGTACTCCCATCGCTGTCCTAGCCATCCCTCTACTCACCGACACCTGCTGTTATTCTCCGGCGACGGCAGACGAACCAGTAAACCCTCGTACAGACGTACTCCCCTCCGCATGGGAAACAAAAACAACGGCCGAGTCTTCCTTGCCTCCGTGTCATTCCCTTCCTAGGCCTCGCCGTCGTCCACCGCCCTGGTGCTCTCGGCGTGGCGTGGTCAGCATGGTCAACGACCGACATGCATCTGAAGTGGACTGTACATGGAGAGGTTGACAGCTGGTTCCATGGCCGCACACAAGGAAATGCCTCCTTATTACACGCAAAATAATGATTTCCTCCACCTGACATCTGGGACCCACCGAAATGGCCTCTGTATTTCACGAAAAAACGTTACCGCGCTGACAGCTCGGACCCACTAGCTATATCTTCGCATGCAAGGAAGTGCCTCCTTATTACGCACAAAAAAATGAATACTCCCCCTACTAGCTAGGACCCACTATAGTGGGCCTACTAAGTTGACGGGGACGAAGGGCTTTGTCAACTTAGTCAATATGCACGATTCTAGCTCGACTGACCGAACGATGTCCATCCAATGGCCGTTGTGCTTCTTCAACCTCTGGTCTTCTTGCTCCAGCCACCCAAAGTAGCGCTGGTCGTGTCACCTACTCCTGCCTCCTGTGGCCGGCTATGCTACCGCGGAGGCCTCACCGCCCCCATACTACTCCCACCACTAGCCAGGCCATCCCTCCACTCCACTCACCCACACCCCCTGTTATTCTGCGGTGACATCAGCGCAGCCGAACCAGTGAACCCTCGTACTCCTCTCCCGTGGGCATCCACTGCCGCGTCTTCCCAGCTCTGAGTCGTCCCCTTCATAGGCCTCGCCGTCGTCCACCACCATGGTGCTGTCGGCGCGGCGTGGTCAATGTGGTCAATGATCAAATTCCATCGGAAGAATACTGTATGTGGAGAGGCAGACAGCTAGGTCCACGGCAGCCACAAGGAAGTGCCTCCTTATTACGCGGAAAATAATTATTCCTCCACCTGACAGCAGGGACCCACCGGATGCCCACCAGTATATCGTGAAAAAACGTTCGCCCCTGACTGCTGGGACCCGCCAAGGTCATGGCAGTACGCAAGCAAGTGCCTCTTTATTTCAAGCCAATAAAAAATGGCTCCTCCTAGTGGATTTCTGACATCTAGGTCCCATGCCATTGTCAACGTAGTCAATAAATGAGAGAATTGCACAACGAGCGGCTGACACCAGGGACCCAGCAGCTCACCCAGTTATTTTTGTTTTGGGTTAATTTGATAAATGCCACTCCAAATCTGGTGTATCCGAGAAATGGCACTACAATTTCCAAACTTTGAAAAATGCCATTTCATGCCATTTCTAGTGGCATTTTTTGAAGTCTGGAGTGGCGTTTTTCAAACTTTGCAAACTGCAGTGGCGTTTTTCAAAGTTTGCAAAAATTGCAGTGCCATTTTTCAAAGTTTGGAAATTGCAGTGGCATTTTTATGAATCACCATAATTGTAGTGGCATTTGTCTAATTTGTTTTTGAGACGGAAGCAGGGTGTCAACTGGGCTGTGCAGGACACTCTGGCCTGTCTAGACAGCCTTTTCTTTTATGTTTACCACAGACCAGCCCTGCAGTTTTTTTTCTTTCTAAAAATAGCTAGCCCAGTTCTTTTATGATTTGTCAAGTAAGTCGCTTTATCAGGCCTGTTGGGCTGCAAATCTTTCAAGACGAGGAGAGCTTCATTCGGCTGGCCGAAAAATGGCCTATCAGTAATGAGAAATGGGCTGTACATTTTTAAAACACATCAAACCGGAAATTATTTTCAAATATCTTTTTTTTTCATTTCGAGATTTTAAATTGCATTCATTTATTTGCGTGGACAATTTATTGGATTTTATATTGATATACATTTATTTTTAAAATCAGTCTGAATGTGACTCGAAATTTCGGGATTAAAAACAGTTCAGACCGCACCGACATATGCAAAATTTCGCATAATTTTTTAATCGTGGCCACAATATGGGCTATAATGCTAACATAAAGAATATGGGCTCCAAAAAAACCTGTAAGAATTAGCAAATGGGCTGGAAATTATTTGAAATAATGGTAGATGGGTTGTATGCTGTTTTCCACAGATTTGAGGCTTTCCACAGATGGCCTGTATACTGTTGGATGTCCATCCAACGGCCGTCATGCTTCTCAATCTCTGCTCTTCCTACTCCAGCCGCTCAAACAAGCGCCGACATGACTTCCTACTCCTTCCTTCCCACGGCCGGCTGTGCTGCCGCGCAGGCCTCACTGCCCCACCGTACTCCCATCGCTGGCCTAGCCATCCCTCTACTCACCCACACCTGCTGTTATTCTCCGGCGACGGCAGACGAACCAGTAAACCCTCATACGCTCGTACTCCCCTCCGCGTGGGAAAAAAAACAACGGCCGAGTCTTCCCTGCCTGCGTGTCGTTCCCTTCCTAGGCCTCGCCATCGTCCACCGCTCTGGTGCTCTCGGCATGGCGTGGTCAGCGTGGTCAACGACCGACATGCATCTGAAGTGGACTGCACGTGGAGAGGCTGACAACTGGGTCCATGGCCACACGCAAGGAAATGCCTCATTATTACGTGCAAAATAATGATTTCCTCCACCTGACATCTGGGACCCACCGAAACGGCCTCTGTATTTCACGAAAAAAACGTTACCACCACTGACAGCTCGAACCCACCAGCTATATCTTCGCACGCAAGGAAGTGCCTCCTTATTACACACAAAAAATGAATACTCCCCCTGCTAGATGGGACCCAGTATAGTGGGCCTACTAAGTTGACGGGGACGAAGGGATTTGTCAACTTAGTCAATATGCACGATTCTAGGTCGACTGACCGTACGATGCCCATCCAACAGCCGTAGTGCTTCTTCAACCTCTGGTCTTCTTGTGGCCAGGCCATCCCTCCACTCCACTAACCCACACCCCCTGTTATTCTGCGGCGACAGCAGCGCAGCCGAACCAGTGAACCTTCGTACTCCTCTCCGCGTGGGCATCCACTGCCGCGTCTTCCCCGGCTCCGCGTTGTCCCCTTCCTAGGCCTCGCCGTCGTCCACCACCGTGGTGCTATCGGCTCGGCGTGGTCAATGTGGTCAACGACCGAATTACATTGGAAGAATACTGTACGTGGAGAGGCTGACAGCTGGGTCCACGGTAGCCGCAAGGAAGTGCCTCCTTATTACGCGGAAAATAATTATTCCTCCACCTGACAGCAGGGACCCACCGGACGCCCACCAGTATATGGCGAAAAAAACGTTTGCCCCTGACTGTTGGGACCCACCCGATGGGCCACCGTATTTCGCCAAAAAACGTTCCCCCTGCTGTCAGCTCGGACCCACCGGAAGTGCCTCCTTATTACGCACAAAAAAATGAATACCCCCTGCTAGCTGGGACCCACCTTGGTGGGAGGCTGACTTGTGGGCCTACTAAGTTGACGGGGATGGAGGGCTTTGTCAACTTAGTCAATATGCACGATTCTAGCTCCAGTGACCGTACGATGTCCATCCAACGGCTGTAGTGCTTCTTCAACCTCTGGTCTTCTTGCTCCAGCCGCCCAAACCAGCGCCGGTCGTTCCTCGTGCTCCTGCCTCCCGTGGCCGGCTGTGATGCGGCGGAGGCCTCACCGCCCCCTACTACTCACCCACACCCCCTGTTATTCTGCGGTGACGGTAGCCTCACACCGCAACGAACCAGTGAACCATCGTACTCCTCTACGCGTGGGCATCCACTGTCGTGTCTTCCCCGGCTCTGCATCGTCCCCTTCCTAGGCCTCGCTGTCGTCCACCGCCCTGGTGCTCTCGGCGCGGCATGGTCAACTTGGTCAAGGAACGGCTTCCATCGAACGTGGACTGTACGTGGAGAGGCTGACAGCTGGGTCCACGGCCGCAGCAAGGAAGTGCCTCCTTATTACGTGCAAAATAATTATTCCTCCACCTGACAGCAGGGACCCACTGGACGGGCCACCGTATTTCGCGTTTGCCCCTGACTGCTGGGACCCACCAGCTACATCTTCACACGCAAGGAAGTGCCTGATAGGCGGGACCCACCTGGTCGAAGCGTACGTAGCGTTGTCATTCTGGTCGCGAACGTGTACGTACATATATACTGGTGGATGTAGAGGCGCACACGTGTCGTAGTAGAGGCGGGCACGTACCATGTACACGTACGTACAGCGGCCAGGGTGCAAGACAGAAAATACGGCCACGTATGTGTACATACGGGCAGGGTCTCGAATGCCTACTCGCGCATACGTATGGCCAGGGCTCGTGTACATGGCTGGGTCGGAACGGAGAAACAGCGTCGTCCTCGTGTTCATGCGGAGGCAACGGAATGCGTCATGTTCATGGGGAGGCAACGGAATGCGTCGTGTTCATCGGGAGGTCTTGGACGGAACAGGCAATGGAAACGAGGCCTGGCGTACCGCAAAACGGAGGAAACGGCCTTGTGTTCGACCGGCCATGTTCGAAATGGGATCCTGTTCACCGGGAGGGGTCTAGCGTACCGCAAAATGGAGGAAACTGACCTCCTACGGTTGAAACGGGGGTCCTGTTGATTGGGAGGGGTGTGGCATACAGCAAAATGGATGAAACAGACTTGTGTTGGAGCACTACGGTCGAAACGGGGGTCCTGTTCATCGGGAGGGGTGTGGCGTACCGCAAAACGGGACTCCACGGGATACTGTTCATCTCCACTATCGACCCCCTCCAGCCTCCACCAGCTACTGTTCATCCACTGTCGACCTCCTCCAGCCTCCACCTGCGACTGTTCATCCACGGGCTCCTGTTCATCCGGCCTCCACCGCGCGGTACTCCAACGGCTACTGTTCAACCAGCCCTCTCCACGGGCTCCTGTTCAACCACCCCTCCACGGGCTACTGTTCATCCTGCCCTCCACCGTCTACTGTTCATCCTGCCCTCCACGGGGTGATCCTATTCATCCAGCCCTCCATGGGGTCCTGTTCATCCAGCCCCAACCGGGTCGATCGATCGGGGTCCTGTTCGTCCAGAGGCAACACCACGGGGTCCTGTTCATCCACCCCCACCGGGAACTGTTCATCCACCCCCCCCCCCCCGCAACGGTCAGTGTTCATCCAGAGGCAGCATCGATCGGCTTCAGTTAGCAGCAGTAGCGAAGGAATCGCTCGATCGGTTTCAGTTAACAGTCATCGATCGATCGCTCGGGTTCAGTAACGCGTAGCCTGCAGTGCAATCACTCGGGTTCAGTTAGAGCCCAACGCCTCGCTCGGGTTCAGTTAGAGCCAATGCCTCGCACACACGTGCATACGTGTACGAGAGAAGCGCACATCGCTCGGCCCCCGACCTCCTACCGTAACCGGGAACTCCTCGAAATTTTCCTCCCCCTCGCTTCTACCACGGTTTTTCCGTCATGGACGGCCCAAAGAATGTCATACAGCTGCGTCTCCGGCCCGCCCAGGACGAAAAGCCCATTTTCTGTCATGATTTTTTGTCATAGAAATAGGAGCCCACCACATCTATGATGATACCGGGTTTTGTCACAATTATCGTCATAGAAGTGTCATATGTATGACAGAAAAAAAATTCGTTCGGCCCAAAATGTCACGTATGTGTCCTTTTTTTGTAGTGCATGGTGCCTTCTTTGTCTGGGTCTTCGGCCGCTATGGCCTGGTAGGCACGCTCGAGGGAGCACACCACATCCTTCTCCTCGCAGGCGATCATGATGATGTCGCGGTTCCCGGGCATTTGAGGACATTGTAGCCATGATGGTTCACCGCCATGAACTTGGCCAGGGCTGGATATCCAAGGATGGCATTATACGGAAGGCGGATGTGGGTGACGTCGAAGTCGATGAGCTCGGTGCGGTAGTTGTCGCGTTGGCCGAAGGTGACAGGGAGGCGGATTGCTACCTCTTGAGCACTGCATTGGTTTTCCCTTGAAGGGGAAAGGGTGATGCAGCAAAGTAGCGTAATAGTTCCCTCAGTTTTTGAGAACCAAGGTATCAATCCAGTAAGAGACTACACGCAAGTCCCTCGTACCTACAAAAACAAATAAGAACCTCGCAACCAACGCGATAAAGGGGTTGTCAATCCATTCACAGTCACTTACGAGAGTGAGATCTGATAGAGATAATAATAATAAGATTAATATTTTTGGTATTTTTATGATATAGATTGGAAAATAAAGATTGCAAAATAAATGGTAATAGAAATAGCTTGTTGACGGGACATTAATATAAAGGAAAATAGACCCGGGGCCATAGGTTTCACTAGTGGCTTCTCTCAAGATAGCATAAGTATTATGGTGGGTGAACAAATTACTGTCAAGCAATTGATAGAAAAGTGCATAATTATGAGAATATCTATGCATGATCATGTATATAGGCATCACGTCCGTGACAAGTAGACCTAAATGATTCTGCATTTACTACTATTACTCCACACATCGACTGCTATCCAGCATGCATCTAGAGTATTAAGTTCATAAGAACAGAGTAACGCATTAGGCAAGATGACATGATGTAGAGGGATAAACTCAAGCAATATGATATAAACCCCATCTTTTTATCCTCGATGGCAACAATACAATACGTGTCTTGCTGCCCCTGCTGTCACTGGGAAAGGACTCCGCAAGATTGAACCCAAAACTAAGCACCTCTCCCATTGCAGGAAAGATCAATCTAATAGGCCAAACCAAACTGATAATTCGAAGAGGCTTGCAAAGACCAATCATACATAAAAGATTTCAGAGAAGAATCAAATATTGTTCATAGATAAACTTGATCATAAACCCACAATTCATTGGATCTCGACAAACACACCGCAAAAAGAGTTACATCAAATAGATCTCCAAGAAGATCAAGGAGAACATTGTATTGAGATTCAAAGAGAGAGAAGAAGCCATCTAGCTACTAACTATGGACCCGAAGGTCTGAGATAAACTACTCACACATCATCGAAGAGGCTATGGTGTTGATGTAGAAGCCCTCCGTGATCGATTCCCCCTCCGGGGGAGCTCCGAAAAAGGCCCCAAGATGGGATCTCTTGGGTACAGAAGGTTGCGGCTGTGGAAATAGGGTTTCGTGGTGCTCCTGGATGTTTTCGGGGTATATGGATATATATATAGGAGGAAGAAGTAGGTCGGTGGAGCCACGAGGGGCCCACGAGTGTGGAGGGCGCACCCAGGAGGGTAGGCGCGCCCCTGCCTCGTGACCTCCTCGTTGGTTTCTTGACGTCCACTCCAAGTCCCTGGATCACGTTTGTTCCAAAATAACTCTCCCGAAGGTTTCATTTCGTTTGGATTCTGTTTGATATTCCTTTTCTGCGAAACACTGAAATAGGCAAAAAAACATCAATTTTGCACTGGGCCTTGGGTTAGTAGGTTAGTCCCAAAAATAATACAGAAGTGTATAAATAAGCCCATTAACATCCAAAACAGATAATATAATAGCATGGAACAATCAAAAATTAAAGATACATTGGAGACGTATCAAGCATCCCCAAGCTTAATTCCTGCTCGTCCTCGAGTAGGTAAATGATAAAAACAGAATTTTTGATGTGGAATGCTACCTAGCATAATTCTCAATATAATTTTCTTTATTGTGGCATGAATGTTTAGATCCGAAATATTGAAGACAAAAGTTTAATATTGTCATAAAAATAATAATACTTCAAGCATACTATCTAAGCAATCATGTCTTCTCAAAATAACATGGCAAAAGAAAGTTCATCCCTACAAAATCATATAGTTTGGTCATGCTTCATTGTCGTCACACAAAATGCTCTCATCTTGCACAATCCCGATGACAAGCCAAGTAATTGTTTCATACTTTAGTAATCTCAAACTTTTTTCAACTTTCACGCAATACATGAGCGTGAGCCATGGATATAGCACTATGGGTGGAATAGAATAATGATAGGGGGTTATGCGGGGAAGACAAAAAAGGAGAAAGTCTCACATCAACGAGGCTAATCAACGAGCTAGGGAGATGCCCATCAATTGATGTCAATGCAAGGAGTAGGGATTGCCATGCAACAGATGCACTAGTGCTATAAATGCATGAAAGCTCAACAAAAGAAACTAAGTGGGTGTGCATCCAACTTGCTTTCTCACGAAGACCTAGGGCATTTGAGGAAGCCCATTGTTGGAATATACAAGCCAAGTTCTATAATGAAAAATTCCCACTAGTATATGAAAGTGACAAAACAAGAGACTCTCTATCATAAAGATCATGGTGCTACTTTGAAGCACAAGTGTGGAAAAAAGGATATTAGCATTGCCCCTTTTTATTTTTTTTATTTTTTTCTTTTTTTGGGCCTTCCTTTTTTTATTTGGCCTTTCTTTTTTTATTTGGGACAATGCTCTATTAATGATGATCATCACACTTCTATCTGTTTACAACTCAATGATTACAAATCGATACTAGAACAAAATATGACTCTATATGAATGCCTCCGGCGGTGTACCGGGAATGGCAATGAATTAAGAGTGACATGTATGATAAATTATGCATGGTGGCTTTGCCACAAATACGATGTCAACTACATGATCATGCAAAGCAATATGACAATGATGAAGCGTGTCATAAATGAAACGGTATAAAGTTGCATGGCAATATATCTCGGAATGGCTATGGAAAAGCCATAATAGGTAGGTATGGTGGTTGCTTTGAGGAAGATATAAGGATGTTTATGTGGGATAGAGCTTATCATATCAAGGGGTTTGGATGCACCGGCGAAGTTTGCACCAACTCTCAAGGTGAGAAAGGGCAATGCACGGTACCGAAGAGGCTAGCAATGATGGAAGGGTGAGAGTGTGTATAATCCATGGACTCAACATTAGTCATAAAAAACTCACATACTTATTGCAAAAATCTACAAATCACCAAAAACCAAGCACTAAGCGCATGCTCCTAGGGGGATAGATTGGTAGGAAAAGACCATCGCTCGTCCCCGACCGCCACTCATAAGGAAGACAATCAAAGAACACCTCATGTTTCAAATTTGTTACACAATGGTTACCATACGTGCATGCTACAGGACTTGCAATCTTCAACACAAGTATTTCTCAAATTCACAATTACTCAACTAGCACACTCCAATATCACCACCTTTATATCTCAAAACAATTATCATGTACCAAACTTCTCATAGTATTCAATGCACTTTCTATGATAGTTTTTATTATACCCATCTTGGATGCCTATCATATTAGGACTAATTTCATAACCAAAGAAAATTACCATGCTGTTCTAAAGTACTCTCAAAATAATATAAGTGAAGCATGAGAGATCAATAATTTCTATAAAATAAAACCACCACCGTGCTCTAAAAGATATAATTGAAGCACTAGAGCAAAATTATCTAGCTCAAAAGATATAAGTGAAGCACATAGAGTATTCTAATAAATTCCAATTCATGTGTGTCTCTCGCAAAAGGTGTGTACAACAAGGATGATTGTGGTAAAATAAAAATCAAAGACTCAAATCATACAAGACGCTCCAAGCAAAACACATATCATGTGGTGAATAAAAATATAGCCTCAAGTAAAGTTACCGATAGAAGAAGACGAAAGAGGGGATGCCTTACGGGGCATCCCCAAGCTTAGGCTTTTTGTTGTCCTTGAATTTTACCTTGGGGTGCCTTGGGCATCCCCAAGCTTAGGCTCTTTCCAATCCTTGTTCCATAGTCCATCAAATCTTTACCCAAAACTTGAAAACTTCACAACACAAAACTTAAACAGAAAATCTCATGAGCTCCGTTAGTATAAGAAAACAAACCACCACTTAAGGTACTGTAATGAACTCATTCTTTATTTATTTTGGTGTTAAACCTACTGTATTCCAACTTCTCTATGGTTCATAACCTCCGATACTAGCCATAGATTCATCGTAATAAGCAAACAACACGCGAGAAACAGAATCTGTCAAAACCAGAACAATCTGTAGTAATCTGTAGGTTTCTAATACTTCTGTAACCCCAAAAATTCTAAAATAAATTTCTGGACGTGATAAATTTATATATTAATCATCTGCAAAAAGAATCAACCTAATCGCACTCTCCAGTGAAAAATGGCAGCAAATCTCGTGAGCGCTAAAGTTTCTGTTTTTTACAGCAAGATCGCAAAGACTTTCCCCAAGTCTTCCCAAAGGTTCTACTTGGCACGAACACTAATTAAAAGCATAAAACCACATCTAAACATAGGCTAGATGAATCATTTATTACTAAACAGAACCAAAAAGCAAGAACAAAAAATAAAATTGGGTTGCCTCCCAACAAGCGTGATCGTTTAACGCCCCTAGCTAGGCATAAAAGCAAGAATAGATCTAGGTATTCTCATCTTTGGATGCAGTTCTTCAATGGAGCACTTATAACCCTTGGGAGTTTCCTTCTTTTTATTAATGATCAAACTCCTAGGCAAGAAATCAAGAAATTCATTTGTAGCAAAAGGTTCATTAATGATATTGAAGAAGTTGGGGTGAACACTTATTTATTTGAGATCTGCATTTTCCTTACTAGAAGATTCACCCTTATTTTTAGGAACATACATTAATTTAGCAATCTTGGTAGTAGGAGGATTTGGAGTATTTTTAACAGATGAAGAGGCAGACCCTAAATTAGTAATGATATCCTCAAGTTTACTAATTCTTGTGGAATCTTGATATATTCTTTCATTAACTATAGGTTCTTTTTCTTTAAAAAAATTAAGAGTAACCCCTACCTTAGATCCAAATTGAGTGATTTGGTTGTGGATCTTTTTATCCAAATTTTCAATCAACTCCACAGAGGCAACTTTATTTTCAATAATTTCGTGCCTTTGCGCCACATGTTCCAAAGTTAAAACAGTTCCATTAACCAAAAGAGGTGGTGGGCCAAACAAATCTATCATAGCATTATAAGAATCAAAAGTATGGCTACCTAAGAAATTCCCTCCGGTAATGGTATCAAGAATATATCTATTCCAAGGAGTGATGCCTACATAAAAATTGTGAACAAGAATGGAAGTGGATTGCTTCCTAGTAGATCTATTCTGAGCGTTGCAAATTCTATGCCAAGCATCTTTTAGATTTTCTCCCTCCCTTTGTTTAAAATTAAGAACTTCATGATCGGGAGTACTAACAATGATAGAAGGACTAGCCATGATGACACACGGCGACACAACAAGCAAGCGAAAAAGAGACGAACTATAAAAGAGAAGGGGAACGGAAAAAGAGGGTGAATAAAATGGCAAGGGTGAAGTGGGGGGAGAGGAAAACAAGAGGCAAATGGCAAATAATGTAATACGAGGGATAAGAGTTTGTGATGGGTACTTGGTATGTCTTGACTTGTGCATAGATCTCCCCGACAACGGCGCCAGAAATCCTTCTTGCTACCTCTTGAGCACTGCGTTGGTTTTCCCTTGAAGAGGAAAGGGTCAACAAAGTAGCGGAAGTATTTCCCTCAGTTTTTGGGAACCAAGGTATCAATCCAGTAGGAGACTACACGCGAGTCCCTTGTACCTACACAAACAAATAAGAACCTCGCAACCAACGTGATAAAGGGGTTGTCAATCCCTTCACGGTCACTTACGAGAGTGAGATCTGATAGAGATAATAATAATAAGATAAATATTTTTGGTATTTTTATGATATAGATTGGAAAATAAAGATTGAAAAATAAATGCTAATAGAAATAGCTTGTTGACGGGAGATTAATATAAAGGAGAATAGACCCGGGGGGCCATAGGTTTCACTAGTGGCTTCTCTCAAGATAGCATAAGTATTACGGTGGGTGAACAAATTACTGTCGAGCAATTGATAGAAAAGTGCATAATTATGAGAATATCTAGGCATGCTCATGTATATAGGCATCACGTCCGCGCCAAGTAGACCGAAACGATTCTGCATCTACTACTATTACTCCACACATTGACAGCTATCTAGCATGCATCTAGAGTATTAAGTTCACAAGAACAGAGTAACGCATTAGGCAAGACGACATGATGTAGAGGGATAAACTCAAGCAATGTGATCCATCTTTTTATCCTCGATGGCAATGATACGTCTCCAACGTATCTATAATTTTTGATTGCTCCATGCTATATTATCTACTGTTTTGGACTATATTGTTCTTTATTTTCCACTTTTATATTAATTTTGGGACTAAACTATTAACCGGAGGCCCAACCCAGAATTGCTGTTTTTTTGCCTATTTCAGTGTTTCGGAGAAACATAATATCAAACGAAGTCCAAACAGAATAAAACCTTTGGGAACGTGATTTTCTCATCAGATAAGACCCAGGAGACTTGGACCCTCCGTCAAGAAAGCCACGAGGCGGTCACGAGGGTGGAGGGCGCCCCCCTAGGGCGCGCCCCTGCCTCGTGGGCCCCTCGAAGCTCCACCGACGTACTCCTTCCTCCTATATATACCTACGTACCCCCAAACGATTGGGGACGGAACCAAAAACATAATTCCACCACTGCAACTTTCTGTATCCACGAGATCCCATCTTGGGGCCTGTTCCGGAGCTCCGCCGGAAGGGGAATCGATCACGAAGGGCTTTACATCATCATCCAAGCCTCTCCAATGAAGTGTGAGTAGTTTACCTCAGACCTTCGGGTCCATAGTTAGTAGCTAGATGGCTTCTTCTCTCTTTTTGGATCTCAATACAATGTTCTCCCCCTCTCTCGTGGAGATCTATTCAATGTAATCTTCTATTTGCGGTGTGTTTGTTGAGACCGATGAATTGTGGGTTTATGATCCAGTTTATCTATGAATAATATTTGAATCTGCTCTGAATTATTTTATGTATGATTGGTTATCTTTGCAAGTCTCTTCGAATTATCAGTTTGGTTTGGCCTACTAGATTGGTTTTTCTTGCCATGGGAGAAGTGCTTAGCTTTGGGTTCAATCTTGCGGTGTCCTTTCCCAGTGACAGAAGGGGCAGCAAGGCACGTATTCTATTGTTGCCATCGAGGATAACAAGATGGGGTTTTTATCATATTGCATGAAACTATCCCTCTACATCATGTCATCTTGCTTAAGGCATTACTCCGTTTTTAACTTAATACTCTAGATGCATGCTGGATAGCAGTCGATGAGTGGAGTAATAGTAGTAGATGCAGGCAGGAGTCGGTCTACTTGTCTCGAACGTGATGCCTATATACATGATCATACCTAGATATTCTCATAACTATGCTAAATTCTGTCAATTTCTCAAGAGTAATTTGTTCACCCACCGAAGAATACTTATGCTCTTGAGAGAAGCCACTAGTGAAACCTATGGCCCCCGGGTCTATTTTCATCATATCAATCTCCATCACTTTATTATTGCTCTGCTTTTTTTTACTTTGCCTTTTACTTTTCACTTTGCATCTCTATACCAAAAATACCAAAAAAATTATTTATCATCTCTATCAGATCTCACTTTCATAAGTGACCATGAAGGGATTGACAACCCCTAAGCACGTTGGTTGCGTTGAGCTATTGTTTTTGTGTAGGTACGTGGGACTCGCGCGTAGCCTCCTACTGGATTGATACCTTGGTTCTCAAAAACTGAGGGAAATACTTACGCTACTTTGTTGCATCATCCTCTCCTCTTCGGGGAAATCCAACACAATGCTCAAGAGGTAGCAAGAAGAATTTCTGGCTCCGTTGCCGGGGAGTCTGCGCAAAATTCAACATACCAAGTACCCATCACAATCCATATCTCCCACATTAAATTATTTGCCATTTGCCTCTCGTTTTCCTCTCCCCCACTTCACCCTTGCCGTTTTATTCTCCCTCTCTCTCTCTATCCTCCCTCTCTTTCTCTATTTGCCTCTTTTTGCCCGTTTGCCTTTTGTTTGCTTGTGTGTTGGATTGCTTGTTTGTCACGATGGCTCAAGATAATACCAAATTGTGTGACTTCACCAATACCAACAATAATGATTTCCTTAGCACCCCGATTGCTCCTCTTGCCGATGATCTTGTGAAATTAATGCTGCTTTGCTGAATCTTGTCATGAAAGATCCGTTTTTTGGCCTTCCTAGTGAAGATGCCGCTACACATCTTAATAGCTTCGTTGATTTATGTGATATGCAAAAGAAGAAAGATGTCGATAATGATATTGTTAAATTGAAGCTATTTCCTTTTTCGCTTAGAGATCGTGCTAAAGCTTGGTTTTCATCTTTGCCTAAAAATAGTATTGATTCATGGAAGAACTGCAAAGATGCTTTTATCTCTAAGTATTTTCCTCCCGCTAAGATCATCTCTCTTAGACACGATATTATGAATTTTAAGCAACTTGATCATGAACATGTTTCACAAGCTTGGGAGAGAATGAAATTAATGATATGTAATTGCCCTACTCTTGGTTTGAATTTGTGGATGATTATACAAAAATTTTATGCCGGATTGAATTTTGCTTCTAGAAATCTTTTAGATTCGGCCACGGGAGACACTTTTATGGAAAACACTTTAGAAGATGCTACTAAACTCCTAGATAATATTATGGTTAATTATTCTCAATGGCACACTGAAAGATCCACTAATAAAAAAGTGCATGTGATAGAAGAAACTAATGTTTTGAGTGGAAAGATGGATGAACTTATGAAATTATTTGCTACTAAGAATGTATCTTCTGATCCTAATGATATGCCTTTGTCTACTTTGATTGAGAATAATAATGAATCTATGGATGTGAAATTTGTTGGTAGGAATAATTTTGGTAACATCGCGTATAGAGGGAATTTTAATCCTAGGCCTTATCCTAGTAATCCTTCTAATAATTATGGAAATTCCTACAACAACTCTTATAGAAATTTTAATAAGATGCCCTCTAAATTTGAGAGTAGTGTTAAAGAGTTTATGAATTCACAAAAGAATTTTAATACTTTGCTTGAAGAGAAATTGCTTAAAGTTGATGATTTGGCTAGGAACGTTGATATAATTTCTCTTGAGGTTGATTCTTTAAAGCTTAGATCTATTCCTCCTAAGCATGATATCAATGAGTCTCTCAAAGCCATGAGAATTTCCATTGATGAGTGCAAGGAAAGAACCGCTAGGACGCGTGCTATGAAAGATGCCTTTATTAAAGCGTGTTCTTCCAATTCCTATGAAAATAAAGATGAAGATCTAAAAGTTATTGATGTGTCCCCTATTAAATATTTGTTTTGCAATATTAATCTTGATAATGATGGGACTGAATATGATCCACCTTTACTTAGAAGGCGTTCTAAAAATTCGGAGTATTTAGATCTTGATGATGAAATTGATAAAAGTGGGATTGAAAGAAATAACACTCTAGATGTTGCTAAACCCACTATGTTGTATTTCAAGGAATTTAATTATGAAAATTGCTCTTTAACTGATTGTATTTCCTTGTTGCAATCCTTGCTAAATTCTCCTCATGCTTATAGTCAAAATAAAGCCTTTATCGAACACTAGTTGAATGCCCGTGTGTTGCAACGGGATGATAAAAAGACATATAAACACACATTAGACAGTTGTTCTAAATCAGAAATATGTGTCCAACTTGATTGCACATGATTTCCATTCCTAAGTGACAACAACTTCGCCACTTGTTTTACCTTGTACTAAAGACGGGGCAAACGTTCGATGGCTTAATGTGGTTCAACACATGAAAACATCACACTACTAATAAATGCTCCCTCTGTCCCATAATATAAGATATTTTGCAAACTAACATAATTTGTGAGCAAACTGACATAATTTGTGAAAACGTTCTATATTGTGGGACGGAGGGAGTAGATTACTATTGAAATAACATGTGATGCTTTACATAGATTTGAAGATGTATGGAGAATGGGCCCGTGAAAACATCACAGAAGTAATAAATAGATTCTATTGGAAACACATGTGATGCTTTACATAGATTTGAAGTTGTATAGTGAATGGGCCCGTGAAAACATCGCACAAGTAATAAAAAAGGTTTTAGTTGTATGAGAAATCAATAATAAAACCAATTTGAAAAAGAGGGTATCATAAATTTGAACCATTTATAGAAGAGCAGCCAGCGTTATTATTTATTACAAATATCGGGACACAGAAGCATGAATCTTAATTGTCTCAATTATATTTTGTGCTTGGAGTCTCAGTATCATAATTGAAGTTCCGAATCAAGTTAAATGAAAAAATAACTTATGAATAACATTAACTCCATAACTTCTAGAATTCATTGTCAGTGCTATGGGGATGACTCTAGAAAAGTTCAGTAAATATGGCTTAAACATAATAAATGAAGCGTACAAACATGCCAATGATTTCTTTGATATCAAATAAGGCACAAATAATGTTGCCCTAGAACATAAGTACATTCCATCTAATCGCGTGTGTTGACATACATGATACATGTCAAATGCTCCCTCGGTTCACAGAAGAACTTCTTTGTTTCTTGCTCTGGCTTAGCTCATGCGACCAGTCTTGAACTTTGCTATACAAGTCAGACCAGAGCCTGAGAACTCATAAAACCATAGCCTTTTTTAGCTCCTTGGCGTAGTATATCTTCACATTGTCATAAAGTGGCATGTGTAAACATAACATCAAGCATAAGGAGGATATTATGATAGTTCACAAGAATATAAGTTAAATGAGATGAGCAGGTTTACTTATGTCCAGCACAACTTGGCTTCTGAAAATTTTCTCCCACCAAAACACCGGAAAGCAAGTCACTGCTAGAGTATGGAATTTGCTTCTTAGAAGCTTTAGATGTGTGTTCAGAAGCTCATGCAAAGAAGAGATCAATAAGAACCTGAGGAAAAGAATAGCCTGAGGAAAAGAAGAGCCATCAAATGAATTATACAAGTATCTCACTGGAATTGTTTCTTTTTCTGGCCACAGAAAACAACTCACTCTTGAATGTCCTACACGAAATGAATTTTTTTTACAAATATAACTTCAAGAAGCTAAGCTGCTAAGATGTCCTATAAGAGAATATATGACATAACAGGCGTCCCTCATAGCTCAAACACATACGTAATTCAGAGATTTTCTTCTTCCTCTGAGACAGCAGGAAAGAAAGAAATACACTATGTATTCTTCATGGAATAAAAAATGTCGAAAGCGACTAAGCTCGTTTCAGTTAGTGGGCATATGAAGAATATCTTTCGGTAAGAAATCTGTGTTTACAAAATCAATTGTAAAAGAAAGTCATTATACAGAAAAATAGCATTCCCTTGATAGCTCCATAAATTCAAAAGTTTATCAGGCAATTGAGATCAGTCATACAGAATCAAATGAACTGATAGTTAAGGAAAACGCAAAAATGGAAGGCGCAAGAAACAAATCAAATGGTTTCATGAGAAAACCTTGGATAGATTGCAACACATGGAAAAAAATTAGAAGATTAAGTTCTAAAAACAATTCTAGCCATAGGATAATTGGGTAGATTCAGTGAAAAGGAGAAAAAGAAACCAAGAAACTAAACACATCCACTGTGGAGTATTGAAGTCTACAGGATGAGCCAAGAACATCTAAATGGTACTGGATGGTTGCATGAGAATCTGAGCTTGTGTATCCCTAGTTTTAGAAAGCAAAAGTGTGCTACTCAATGCTACTCTTGTTCACTGTACATCAACCTAAACTAAACACTTTGACTTGAAAAGGACTTGAAACATGTCTACTTCATTTCCGAATTAGTTAGTCTTTAGTTTAGATTAGTGAGGTATCACAGAAATATTGTCTTATGTCAGCATAAGTTCCATTGCACAGTAATTAAGTGATGTTGGCTATGTGTTCGTATTTCATCTTAAGACTGGAAGTACAGTTGTGTGTCGATTCAACAGACATGCTGAAGAGGAAGATTGTAGTTACCAGTGCTGCCTTGTAGTACTTATAGATGTCCTCCATGTAGTCGACAACATCTGGTTCATTGTGGCCATCGAGCTTGTCGATATCATCCACGTAGGTATCTTGCCAATAACACGCAGTCATACTTCAAATTCGTAATAATGGTGTCCTCCCATATCGCTGGTTTACAAGGGGAAAATACAACAGTCTCGCTTCCATTTCCTAACAAAAAGAGTTGGCCAGATAAAATTTCACAAATAGTCTCCCTAAAAATAGATAACTAATTTTAATTCCATAGGAAATAATCCTTGTAGAATGCATACAAGCCATAATCCAGCCTATCATTTTATAATAATGTGTTCAACAACTTTAGTTGTGCTATTACTGACACATGTTTCAATTGGTGAATAAGAAACTTAATGAGACACCTGTTCTTTGAGGATGAAAGTGTTATTTCACTCCATGGAACAATTGCTTCAATTCTTTCAAAATGGAAGCATACAGCAAAAGGCTTCAGAACATGAGAGGTCAACATACTCTAAATCAGTCCGTACAATTTAAAATCTACATTCAGTGTCTACCACCATGAAATTGCAGCTAGAAGCCAGCAAGTATGCTACAATGACTGAGAACATGAATGATTGAGGGATAATGAAGAAAATTGTAAAGAACTAACCTCCAGTTGGAAGGGCATGAAGATGCCAGTTCATTCTCTGCTATATCTTCCTTAATATCTATTCGAGTGACCATGTATGTTCCAAAGTTGAAGATAAAAGAAATTTAAAAATATGCAAATTGGCACACATATCCATTCCACTGAACATATGCAACCCATATCTGTAAAAAATAGAAATTTAGTACATGTTCATAAATAATAAGTAACAACACATGGTCGTCTCAATATCCAGTGTCTCATGTTGGATACATTTTTAAATATGTGCGGTTTCACATCTAAGTAGAACAAAATTAATTGACAGAGATGTGATAGCTCTAAATAGCTAAAATGGCTCACAAAATCTTACAAAAAAACTATGAGATTGTCTTGACAGACTACTATGTATAGTTCTCCTGTGATACAATCCTGGACCACACAAATGCCTTGTATTAAACCTAAAAGGTAAATGCTCTAAATAGGATTGTAGGAGAAAAGAAGAATAAGTAGATCCAGGATGCAGTGGTGTGAATGCACAATGTATGTGGGATATAGAGCTCTTTGCTATATAGATAAAAACTCTAATGGTAAACCTCGTGAATCTTGATTCACTCCAGGTACACAAGTTGTAGGGCTAATAATGGGCTCGTCTAAAAGGGACATTTCACTATTTTGTGTCCCCTTTTTTCATCCAAATGGTAAATTACAATGTTTTATGCAAATAACTTACAGAAGGATTTAAGAACACACAAGTTAATTTCATTCTTGGAGAGGTGCAGACTGCAATAAAGGGAGCTGGCGTTTGTATGGCGTTAGTTTGCTGGTATAACCAGCTGGAGTTAATCATCAGTTTTACAGTAAAATTTTGGGCATAATAAGTGTTATCTCCAATAGATTGAAGATGATACACATCAGAATCCTTACCGGACCGCGCTTTGCAATTCGAAACGAAAACCTCCACCCTAAGGATCTTGCAGACCCTTATTCAAGCCTGACACAACGCGTGTGCTAACCTGAGCCGATGCGTCCGTGCAACAAGTGGAGCAGCGGAAGCATGAAGGCCCCTAAAGGACGAAGACCTGCAGGAGGTGGTGCGTGGGGGGATTCGGCCGCGTGGCTTTTGCCCGGAGCCGATGTGGCGGTGGGATGCGACCGCTCTCCCCTGAGCTGAGCGCGGCAACGTCCACTGGAGGCGTTGAAGGCTGCGGTCGGCAGCGCTGCTTGGGTGCACCGAGAACTACTCATGTTTGCAGAGAACAACGACCCAATATGCGATCGTGTCGGTGCCAAGGGATTATGAGAGAGGCGGTGGGAGAGGAGGAAGTCGCCTGAAGGGAAGAGGGCGAGCGGGTGTGGCCGAGGTCCATTACCACCTCCACCAGCGCGGGGAGATCTGGGTGGTCCTTCGCCCACCGCCAGAGATCCCCGAGGAGAAGCTCCAGTGGCCTGCACAGCTCCTCCTTGAACCCCTCCGGCCCGGCAGACTTGCATTGCACGGTGCGCACGGGAGCGTGGCCCTAGCGGCCGCAGTGGAGGGAGAGGTGGCGAACGGTGGCTGGGCCACACGTCACGGAGGAGAAGCGGCGGGTGTAGGGAGAGGGAGAGGGCGGGATGGGGTGAGGCAGAATCTGAGGTGGAGGTGGGGCGGCAGCAAGCGCGTGCCGGTGGAGGGAAAGAGTTCAAGATGGGGAGGAGCAAACAGTTGTGTGGAGAGTGGAGTCGTGCGTTGGGTTCGTGGGTTCCAACCGGCTCGTATTTTCTTTGAGCTGTTACGTACGTGGATGGATCGTGGCGTGGGAAAGGGGGTCGAACCATGACGACGTGTCGTGCGTTTCGACAGGCGTGATTTTTTACGAGACTGCCACAGCCAGGGAGGGATGTGGGATCGTACGAGCGATTTTCTTGGTGCAGGATTGAGGTCGAACCATCACGACATTCGATTCTCCTTTAATAGTAGAGATATCGTTGATGCCTTGATGCATTCTTATGAAGAAAAACTTGAGTTGAAAGTTTCTATCCCTAGAAAACTTTATGATGAATGGGAACCTACTATTAAAATTAAAATTAAAGATTATGAGTTTTATGCTTTGTGTGATTTGCGTGCTAGTGCCTCTACTATTCCCAAAACTTTGTGCGATTTGCTAGATTTCCGTGATTTTGACGATTGCTCTCTAAATTTGCATCTTGCGGATTCCACTATTAAGAAACCTATGGGAGGAATTAATGATCTTCTTATTTTTGCAAATAGGAATTATGTGCCCGTAGATTTTATCGTTCTTGATATAGATTGCAATCCTTCTTGCCCTATTATTCTCGGTAGACCTTTCCTTAGAACGGTTGGTGAAATTATTGATATGAAGGAAGGGAATATTAGATTTCAATTTCCATTAAAAAAGTGCATGGAACACTTCCCTAGAAAGAAAATAAAATTTCCATATGAATCTATCATGAGAGCCACTTATGGATTATCTACCGAAGATGGCAATACCTAGATCTATCCTTGCTTGTTATGCCTAGCTAGGGGCGTTAAACGATAGCGCTTATTGGGAGGCAACCCAATTTTATTTTTATTCCTTGCTTTTTGCTCCTGTTTAGTAATAAATAATTTATCTAGCCTCTGTTTTGGTTGTGTTTTTTGTGTTTAATTAGTGTTTGTGCCAAGTAGAACCGTTGGGAAGACTTGGGGAAAGTCTTGTTGAACTTGCTGTAAAAACAGAAACTTTAGCGCTCACGAGAACTGCTGTCATTTTTATTTGGAAAGTACTATTTAGTTAATTCTTTTTTAAGATGATTAATAGATAATTTCCTCACGCCCAACAATTTATTTTAGAATTTTTGGGGTTCCAGATATTGCGCTAGCTACAGATTACTACAGACTGTTCTGTTTTTGAAAGATTCTGTTTTTCGTGTGTTGTTTGCTTATTTTGATGAATCTATGGCTAGTAAAATAGTTTATAATACATAGAGAAGTTGGAATAAATTAGGTTTAACACCAATATAAATAAATAATGAGTTCATTACAGTAACTTGAATTGGTCTTTTGTTTTCTTTCGCTAACGGAGCTCACGAGATTTTCTACTTTAAGTTTTGTGTTGTGAAGTTTTGAAGTTTTGGGTAAAGATTTGATGGATTATGGAACAAGGAGTGGCAAGAGCCTAAGCTTGGGGATTCCCATGGAACCCCCAATATAATCTAAGGACACCTGAAATCCAAAGCTTGGGGATGCCCCGGAAGGCATCCCCTCTTTCGTCTACTTCTATCGTAACTTTACTTGGAGATATATTTTTATTCACCACATGATATGTGTTTTGCTTGGAGCGTCTTTTATTATTTGAGTCTTTTCTTGTTAGTCCACCACAATCATCCTTGATTTACACACCTTTTGAGAGAGCCATACATGATTTGGAATTTATTAGAATACTCTATGTGCTTCACTTATATCTTTTGAGCTTTATAGTTTTGCTCTAGTGCTTCACTTATATCTTTTAGAGCATGGTGGTGGATTTGTTTTATAGAAACTATTGATCTCTCATGCTTCACTTAGATTATTTTGAGAGTCTTAATAGCATGGTAATTTGCTTAAAATCCTAATATGCTTGGTATGCAAGATTAATAATAAAACTTTCTTATGAGTGTGTTGAATACTAAGAAAAGTTTGATGCTTGATGATTGTTTTGAGATATGGAGGTAATAATATCAAAGTCGTGCTAGTTGATTAGTTGTGAAATTGAGAAATACTTGTGTTGAAGTTTGCAAGTCCCGTAGCATGCACGTACGGTAAACGTTATGCAACAAATTTGAAAGATGAGGTGTTATTTGATTGTCTTCCTTATGAGTGGCGGTCGGGGATGAGCGATGGTCTTTTCCTACCAATCTATCCCTCTAGGAGCATGCGCGTAGTACCAAGGTTTTTGATGACCTGTAGATTTTTGCAATAAGTATGTGAGTTCTTTATGACTAATGTTGAGTTCATGGATTATACGCACTCTTACCCTTCCATCCTTGCTAGCCTCTTCGGTAGCGTGCATTGCCCTTTCTCACATTGAGAGTTGGCGCAAACTTCGCCGGTACATCCAAACCCCGTGATATGATACGCTCTGTCACACATAAACCTCCTTATATCTTCCTCAAAACAGCCACCATACCTACCTATTATGGCATTTCCATAGCCATTCCGACATATATTGCCATGCAACTTTCCATCATTCCGTTCATCATGACACATTCATCATTGTCATATTGCTTAGCATGATCATGTAGTTGACGTAGTATTTGTGGCAAATCCACCGTTCATAATTCTTTCATAAATGTCACTCTTGGTTCATTGCATATCCCGGTACACCGGCGGAGGCATTCATATAGAGTCATCTTTGTTCTAGTATCGAGTTGTAATCATTGAGTTGTAAATAAATAGAAGTGTGATGATCATCATTATTAGAGCATTGTCGCAAGTGAGGAATAAAAAAAGAGAAAGGCCATAAAAAGAGAAGGCCCAAAAAAAGAGAAAGGCCATAAAAAGAAAAGGCCCAGAAAAAATGACAGAAAAAGAGAGAAGGGACAATGTGACTATCCTTTTACCATACTTGTGCTTTAAAATAGCACCATGATCTTCATAGTAGAGAGTCTCTCGTGTTATCACTTTGATATACTAGTGGGAATTTTTCATTATAGAACTTGGCTTGTATATTCCAACAATGGGCCTCCTCAACTGCCCTAGGTCTTCGTGAGCAAGCAAGTTGGATGCACACCCACTTGTTTCTTTTGTTGAGCTTTCATACATTTATAGCTCTAGTGTATCCGTTGCATGGCAATCCCTACTCCTTGCATTAACATCAATCGGTGGGCATCTCCATAGCCCATTGATTAGCCTCTTTGATGCGAGACTTTCTCCTTTTTTTTCTTCTCCACATAACCCCCCTCATTATGTTCTATTCCACCCATAGTGCTATGTCCATGGCTCGCGCTCATATATTGCGTGAAAGTTTATAGGTTTGAGATTACTAAAGTATGAAACAATTGCTTGGCTTGTCATCGGGGTTGTGCATGATGAGAGCATTCTTGTGTGACGAAAATGAAACATGACTAAACTATATGATTTTGTAGGGATGAACTTTCTTTGGGCATGTTATTTTGAGAAGACATAATTGCTTAGTTAGTATGCTTGAAGTATTATCATTTTTATGTCAATATCAACTTTTGTCTTGAATCTTTCGGATCTGAATATTCATACCACAATTAAGAAGAATTACATTCAAATTATGCCAAGTAGCACTCTGCATCAAAAATTCTATTTTTATCATTTACCTACTCGAGGACGAGCAGGAATTAAGCTTGGTGATGCCTGATACGTCTCCAATGTATCTATAATTTTTGATTGCTCCATGCTATATTATCTACTGTTTTGGACTACATTGGGCTTTATTTTCCACTTTTATATTATTTTTGGGACTTAGCTATTAACCGGAGGCCCAACCCAAAATTGTTGTTTTTGCCTATTTCAGTGTTTCGGAGAAACAGAATATCAAACGGAGTCCAAACGGAATAAAACCTTCGGGAACGTGATTTTATCATCAGATAAGACCCAGGAGACTTGGACCCTCCATCAAGAAAGCCATGAGGAGGTCACGAGGATGGAGGGCGCGCCCCCCTGCCTCGTGGGCCCCTCGAAGCTCCACCGACGTACTCCTTCATCCTATATATACCTACGTACCCCCAAACGATCGGGACGGATCCAAAAACCTAATTCCACCGCTGCAACTTTCTGTATCCATGAGATCCCATCTTGGGGCCTGTTCCGGAGCTCCGCCGGAAGGGGGATCGATCATGGAGGGCTTCTACATCATCATCCAAGCCTCTCCGATGAAGTGTGAGTAGTTTAACTCAGACCTTCGGGTCCATAGTTAGTAGCTAGATGGCTTCTTCTCTCTTTTTGGATCTCAATACAATGTTCTCCCCCTCTCTCGTGGAGATCTAATCGATGTAATTTTCTTTTTGCGGTGTGTTTGTTGAGACCAATGAATTGTGGGTTTATGATCCAGTTTATCTATGAATAATATTTGAATCTTCTCTGAATTCTTTTATGTATGATTGGTTATCTTTGCAAGTATCTTCAAATTATCAGTTTGGTTTGGCCTACTAGATTGGTTTTTGCCATGGGAGAAGTGCTTAGCTTTGGGTTCAATCTTGCGGTGTCCTTTCCCAGTGACAGAAGGGGCAGAAAGGCACGTATTGTATTGTTGCCATCGAGGATAACAAGATGGGTTTTTTTATCATACTGCATGAAACTATCCCTCTACATCATGTCATCTTGCTTAAGGCGTTACTCTATTTTTAACTTAATACTCTAGATGCATGCTGGATAGCGGTCGATGAGTGGAGTAATAGTAGTATATGCAGGCAGGAGTCAGTCTACTTGTCTCGGATGTGATGCCTATATACATGATCATACCTAGATATTCTCATAACTATGTTCAATTCTGTCAATTTCTCAACAGTAATTTGTTCACCCACCGTAGAATACTTATGCTCTTGAGAGAAGCCACTAGTGAAACCTATGGCCCCCGGGTCTATTTTCATCATATCAATCTCCATCACTTTATTATTGCTCTGCTTTTTACTTTGCCTTTTACTTTTCACTTTGCATCTCTATACTAAAAATACCAAAAATATTATTTATCATCTCTATCAGATCTCACTTTCGTAAGTGACCGTGAAGGGATTGACAACCCCTAAGCGCGTTGGTTGCGTTGAGCTATTGTTTTTGTGTAGGTACGAGGGACTCACGCGTAGCCTCCTACTGGATTCATACCTTGGTTCTCAAAAACTGAAGGAAATACTTATGCTACTTTGCTGCATCATCCTCTCCTCTTCGGGGAAATCCAACGCAGTGCTCAAGAGGTAGCAGGCAACAATACAATACGTGCCTTGCTGCCCCTGCTGTCACTGGGAAAGGACACTGCAAGATTGAACCTAAAACTAAGCACTTCTCCCATTGCAGGAAAGATCAATCTAATAGGCCAAACCAAACTGATAATTCGAAGAGGCTTGCAAATACCAATCATACATAAAAGATTTCAGAGAAGAATCAAATATTGTTCATAGATAAACTTGATCATAAACCCACAATTCATCGGATCTCGACAAACACACCGCAAAAAGAGTTACATCAAATAGATCTCCAAGAAGATCAAGGAGAACATTGTATTGAGATCCAAAGAGAGAGAAGAAGCCATCTAGCTTATAACTATGGACCTGCAGGTCTGAGGTAAACTACTCACACATCATCGGAGAGGCTATGATGTTGATGTAGAAGCCCTCCTTGATCGATTCCCCCTCCGGCGGAGCTCCGGAAAAGGCCCCAAGATGGGATCTGTTGGGTACAGAAGGTTGGGGCAGTGGAAATAAGGTTTCGTGGTGCTCCTGGATGTTTTCGGGGTATATGGATATATATATATAGGAGGAAGAAGTAGGTCGGTGGAGCCACGAGGGTGGAGGGCGCGCCCATGGGGGTAGGCGCGCCCCGTGCCTCGTGGCCTCCTTGTTGGTTTCTTGATGTCCACTCCAAGTCCCGTGGATCACGTTTGTTCCAAAAATAACTCTCCCGAAGGTTTCATTCCGTTTGGATTCCGTTTGATATTCCTTTTCTGCGAAACACTAAAATAGGCAAAAAAAACAACAATTTGCACTGGGCCTTGGGTTAGTAGGTTAGTCCCAAAAATAATATAAAAGTGTATAAATAAGCCCATTAACCTCCAAAACAGGTAATATAATAGCATGGAACAATAAAAAATTATAGATACGTTGGAGACGTATCACGGATCTGCCCTATCGGGGTGGTGGAGCCGTCGGTCACTCCTGAGAAAGTCTTGGTGGGCTGCAGCTGATCATATGGTACTTGGAGGCGGTCGAACGTCTTGATGGAAATAATATTGAGCCCTGCACCACCATCGATGAGGGTCTTGGTGATAAGGACATTGCTGATGACGGGCGAGCAAAGCATCGGGAGGGTGCCGACAGTTGCTGCACACTTGAGCTGGTCGGAGAAGCTATAGGTGATGGTGCACTTGGACCACCTGAGCGGACGTGTTGCTTTGAGCTTGGGGTGGGCTGCGTTCACCTCGCGAGTGAACTGCTTGAAGATGTGCTGAGAGGCTGGGCCTTAGTTTCGCCCAAGATGCAGGCGATGGCGCGTGGCTCCTGGAAGCCCCCAGCCCCCTCGTCCTAGTGGTGGTCGTGGTTCCTTCTTGGTGGCGGTGATAGTGGAGGGAGGTCGGCGTTGCCCTGAGGACAGTCCTCACGAGGCTGGCCCTACCAGCGATCCTCACGAGGCTCATCCCACCACTCCTGGCGAGGGTCGCGGTCGTCCCAGCTTCCTCCACTTCGACCTCCTCCGCGGCCATAGCCTTGATCGTTGTGCTCGGGGCGTCGACCGAGGCGCCCGTGCGGATGGCCCTGAGCTCCTGACAATCATTGGTGTTGTGACTATGTACATTGTGGAAGACGCAGAACGGACGGCTACCCTTGGATGACTCTAGGTGGTCGCAGCCGCGCTTCATCTTTGGTTCAGCCGCGAGCACGGCCGCCCCCTTTCGCTTCACATCCTTGGCCTTGACCTTCTTTTCTTCTGGGTCGACCGCTGGGAGCTTGAGGAGGGAGAGGCACCCTTCCTCAGCTCTTGCGCACTTGGTTGCATGTTGAACATCTCCAGAGCCGTGCACAGGTCGTCATGGATGGCGAGCTCCTCCTTCATCTTGACATCGCGGATGCCATCGGAGAACGCTAAGATGATGGCCTCGTCTGAAACCTTGGGGATCTTGAGGCGAACGCTGTTGAAGCGCTAGATGTACTTCTGTAGGGTTTCTCCTGGCCACTGCTTGATGCATCGCAGGTCACCTGCGGCAGGCGGGCGGTTGCGAGTGCCCTAGAAGTTGGCGACGAAACACTCACGTATCTCACTTGAGGAGGAGATCGATCGCATAGGCAGGTTCAGGAGACGCGAGCGCGCGCCATCCTTGAGAGACATGGGAAACCAGTTCACCATGACGTTCTCGTCATCGTTGGCCGCTTCGATGCTTAGCTCATAGAGCTGCAGGAACTCCGCAGGGTCTGTGGTGCCATCGTAGCGCGGAGGCGGGTCGGGCTTGAACTTGCCTGGCTATACGACACTGCGTAGCTCGGGAGTGAAGGCTCGGGAGCCCACGGTGGTCACGGGAGCCCGTGATGGAGGTGGAGCCTGGTCTTGGTGCTCATGCGCCGCCACAGCAGGCGGCGCGCGGTCTTGACATGATGGTGCAGGGAGCGCTGGAGCACCTTCTTGCGGCCGCTGGACCTCCTGGCAGCCTTCTTCTTCACGCGCGGGCACCCTGCACGGTGGGTCACGCCATGGGGCCGCACGTCTCAGACCAAGGGCGACGTCCTGACGGGGAGGTGGCGGAGGTGCTCCATGGGCTACGTCACCCGCAGTGGGCGGCGGGCGAGGCAGCGAGAGGGACGATGCACGCGAGCCCCCAGCCGCGCTGACGAGCTCGACGATGCGGTCCAGCCAGTCCTTATAGAAGTCATCATCGGGGCGGTAGCGCAAGAGCTCGTGTGCCATGAGCAGCACAGCCTGCGCGTCCACCGGCCCGCGACGAGCGTGAGATGATGAGCCAGACGGAGTCAGCGACGGGGTGGTAGTGCGTCCATCTCGCCACACGGAGGGGTGTAGCAACGAAGCTTGTTGCTCGTGCCCCGTCGGGCTGGTGGCGGCGTTGGCGGCAGGCGATGGAGAACGATAGGGAGGCCTACCGACAGGCGCCATCAGGGCGACGCAAGCGGCGAGAGCGGCTCGACGCTCGGCATGGGCTCGACAAGCATCAGCCATGGAGGCGGTGGAGTGGCGATGGGTCGACCGACGGAAGAGATGCTTCGACGCACCCCTACCTGGTGCGCCAAATGTCAGATCCGGGGTTCTGTAGACCCTTGAGAGGTTCGAACACTGGGGTGCATGTGAAGAACTCTCCCTTCCCACTCTCCCTGCCCAATGATTCCACGGCCTAGCTCGACGAGCCCAAGGGACAAGAGACACAACAGTTTATCCTAGTTCAGGCCACCTTGCGGTGTAATACCCTACTCCAGCTTTGTGGTGGATTTCCTAGAGGGGCTGAGGATGAACTAGTACAGTGGTTGAACAGCCTCAGGAGGTGAGGTGTTCTTGAGCTTGATGAGTTGGTGGGCGGGAGGATGATCTGAATGATCTCCCTTCTACGGTGGTGGCTAAGTCCTATTTATAGTGGCCTTGGTCCTCTTCCCAAATGCAAGGCGGGAAGGGATCCCACAATGTCCAAATTTGAAGGGAGACAACTAGTACAAGCTATCCTGACAAAAGTAGTCTTCGCTTGCAAAAGGCTCTGGTGGTGACACCATGGTGGGCTCCGTGATGACCTTCGTCTTGCCGTCCTGGAGGTCTTGGTCTTGTTGCACTGATATGGAAACCTTTGCTTGATTCCTCGGGACTTCGCATCTGCACTTGCCTCCTTAGCACCAAAGAGGAAACTGGTACACTGTGCCCGCTGGTGCCCGCCTGGCCTTAGTCGTCATGGCTCACGTCATGTGAACCTCGCGAGGTGCACCTTGCCTTGATATCTCCGCTCCTCAGGAGCCAGCCTGGCGAGGAGCACCCCCAGGGAGGTCTTGGTGTCGTCCACCTCATGAGGCTTGGCCCCTCGCGAGGGTCTTCGGTTGTTGTTGATAAAGCTGGGCCGTACCGGGCCATCGATGGAGCCAAGCTCAGGGCTGCAAGCAGGAAAGTCTAGGTACCCTCGTTCCCATGACGCTGACATTAACAAGGAATGATTATTTTGCCTTTGTCCAAAGTTAACTTTCCTAACAGAGCAGCTACTGCAATTCCTAAACGTTGCCTTCCTATATCATGACGACGGGGATAGGAATACACAAGGGAGAGTGCTGCAACAAGATGCGGGATGAGCGATGTCACAGGGGTAGGAGGTGGGCTGGCACTGAGCGGTGGTCTATAACAGAGACCCTGAGAAGCTAACGACATAATCAAGCAGGCGAGAAGGGTTTTTCTCTCTCTTTGCTCCGTTCATTGTATATTCTCTTTTCAACATTTTAACTTGTTGATGATTTTGACTATGTCTATAAATGATGCTGAATATCAACACTATGCTCATGTATGTGTAAAATGTGATGATCTTGCATGATATATACATACAAATATAATACAGATGGTGTATGGAGGTGGCAGACTTTGCCTACCTGGCATAAGCAATATCTCAGTCGGTTCTACTCTAGGACCTTTCTATTATCTCAGTTGATTTCTATAAACATCCATGACGGTTTACTTGAAAGAACTGATTGGACTATTAGGGCATTTCCAAAGCGGACACTCACATGGCCCACATACGTTCGGACCATGTTGTCCGGAGTCCGGATGCAGTTTCTCATCTAATGCCGCCCCGCATCATTCCATGGACCAGCTCGCTTATCCGTTTTCCTAGAAACTGGAAGCAAATTGTGGGGCTTTGCGGGAGCCCGGACCACCGCCACGTAGGACTCTGACACCCTACACGGATCCCTTGTCTCCATCCCTCCCCTATTTGTCTACATCTGCTTTCTCCCTCGCCAACATCGACGTTCTACACCTCAGTTGCTCGCCAAGCCCTTCCAGAACCTCCGCGACCTCCTCCGTTTCACCTGGTTGCCACACCGCTTAGTCTACACCATTGGTCCACAACTCTTGTTCGTTCTCTACGTAGGTACCATCCTCCCCTACAGTCACCACGCATGGCAAGTGTTTGATGAAATTCATGTGCTAGATCTTTTGTCCCTTCAAGGGACCGATAAAGGGTCATCAAGTGCTGAACTGGAGTAGGGTACATGGGCATTTAACGCTGATGGATGATTACTTTGCCCCTGATGCCCTATTCATAGATAATTTTCATTGGCGCTTTCGCATGTGATTTTTTCTTTGATAGCCTCTACAATGGCGTCCGTTCGTACGATGACTACTTCATCTTGAAGAAGGGTGACATAGGAAGGATTGGATTTATTTGTTATCAGGAGTGCATGACTGCATTGTGGATGCTTGCATATGGCACGACCATAGATTCATTGGACGAGTACCTCCAGATGTCTGAGAGCACATGTGGAGATGCGATGCTCAAATTTTCTACTGCGGTGGTCGAGGTGTTTGGTCCTTAGTACTTGAGAGAACCAACTATAGCATACATCAAAAGTATCTTGGCAACGTCTGAAGTAAGAGGGTGGTCAGTTTGCTCGGATCTCTTGATTGCATGCACTGGAGATGGAAGAATTGCCCAAATTCACTTCAAGGGCAATATCATTGGATTCGGGCGACAAAGATACTGAAATGATGATGATGAAGGTGAGCATCCATGAAGAAATGGAGAATGAAGAGGAGCACATACTCTAAAATGATGACTAGTGACACAATGCCTCCCTGGCAATGGCGCCAGAAAAGGTGGTTGATGCCTTTTTAGATCCGATTTGGATAGCAGAAGGTTCATGTGCCATTTCACCAAGGAGTGTGACCATGGATTATCGAATCCATGAGAGAGTGTGCACTACAACAAAGGCTCTAACAAGTTAGTGCTAACAAATCAAGTTCCAATTCTTCGACTGGACCTTTAATAACCTTAAGGGGTGTTGTAGAAAAAACCCTTAAGGGGTGTAAACACTAGTAGTAAGACAAGGATGGGTATAAGGTCTTACTTCACAATCTTATATTTATGTTTGGGATCTTAATGACTTAATTTGTGCTATGGAAAACAACCGATATGATGTGCTTGCAACACGAGTATGCGGGGGATGTGTCTGAACTACATCCTAACCAGCATGTGACATGTATCAAGAATCAGTTGTCCAATTATAGGCCCTTACAGTCTCATGGGGTCACGTCAGTTATTAAGAATAAACATTCAGACAAAACATTAGGTGTTTAGTGACTACATCTCATTCATCCCCAAGGAATAGCTTTCAGCTAACGTACTAACCCCTTCTCTCACTCTTGTTCTGGTTAGCATTCCGCGTCCTCCATGCTCTTTATCTTCTCCTTCATCGATCTATAGGACCCCGAATGGCTGCGGGTATTTAGAATGAGAAGAAGACAAGAGACAGCTCAGTTGCAATAGGACTGATACGTCTCCAACGTATATATAATTTTTTTATTATTCCATGTTGTTATATTATCAATCTTGAATTTTTTACAATCATTTTATAGAAACTTCATATAATTTTTTGGGACTAACCTATTGACATAGTGCTCAGTGCCAGTTGTTGTTTTTTTCTTGTTTTTTACTACGCAGAAAATCAATACCAAACGGAGTCCAAACGCAGCGAAAATTTTTGGAGATTTTTTCTGGACCAGAAGACACATGATGGGCCAAAGAAGTACCAAAGGGGGGCTCCGAGGGGAGCACAACCCACCCGGGCGCACCCTAGTGGGTTGTGCCCACCTCGGCCGCCTCCCGCACCGCCTCTTTGCTCTATAAGAGCATCTCCAATAGACGGTCCATATGTAAAAAAAAAACTAAATTTTGGAGCTTCGAGAGCAAAAAGCGCTGCTCCAACAAAAGGTTCATATGTAAAAAAATTGGACCACCGCCTCCCGGAGATGTAAAATTGAAAACTTCATGATGCAAATTTACGTCACGAGATACAAGTGATGTAAAAAACCGAGGCCGCGCGCTAACTCCCAACCGCCAGTTCATTCGCATTCGGCCTCGCGACTGCCAGCCCGCGACCCGGCAGTCCGCCGCCCCCCTCCTCCGCCTTCTGTCGGCGGTTCCTACGAAGGCGACGAAGGTACGAGGCAAACGGCTGGCGAGTTGCGGCCGGAACCTGGCTGGAAGTGCGGCTCGACCGACCAAAATCTCGAAGGCAGCCACGGAGGCTTGGGCCACCGACTCGCAGCCATGGCCGGCGGCGTCCTCGGGCAGCCAAGGAACCGTTCCTCCACCTCTGCCGCCGTCGGCTGTACAGTGGCTGAACAGCAGCTGCGCGGCCGCCGACCGGTTTTGCATCTTTGTTTTGGACCATCTATTGGAGTTGCTCTTTTGTTTACATCTCCGTTTTGGACCATCTGTTAAGGTTGAGCCTTTTTCAGAGATGTAAAAAGCACTTTTTGGTGCTCCCAATTTGGACCATGACCGGTTTGGACCACCAAAATATACATCATCTATTGGAGATGCTCTAAATACCACGAAAATCCAAAAACCCCAGGGGAGTCGATGAAACACAATTCCAGCCGCCACAAGTTCTAGAAGCCACAGATCCAAACTAGACACCATCACAGACGGGTTCATCATTCTCATTGGTGCCTCTCCGATGATGCGTGAGTAGTTCATTATAGACCTATGCTTTTATTTTCAGATCTATTAATCCAAAAACCCAAATATACCTTGCTGCATTTTTTATTATTTATTTTATCTCGCGTTCCCACGAGATCTATTTATCCAATCTAGTGCAATTTTATCTATCTTTTACCCGGGAGGGATTGACAACCCCTCTTACACGTCAGGTTGCAAGTATTTTTGTGTGTGTGCAGGTATCGTTTACATAGTATTGCTTGGTTCTCCTACTGGTTCGATAACCTTGGTCTCATCACTAAGGGAAATACCTACCGTAGTTGTGCTGCATCATTCCTTCCTCTTTGGGGAAATACAGACATAGTTCAAGCAACATCAAAAGGAATTTCTGGCACCGTTGCCGGGGAGGATCAGTCAAGATAGTTTCCCATCAACGTGCCAATTTCTAGCGCCGTTGCTGGGGAGACATCATCAATATCTACCATGTTCCTAATCACAAATCTCATCTCCTTTCAATTTACATTATTTGCCATTTGCCTCTTGTTTTCATCTCCCCCACTTCACAAAAATCTTTCGTTTTATTTGCTCTCTTTTTTGTTTGCCATTTTCTCATCAGATCTATCCTTTTGCTTGCAATCATGAGTGATTTTGGTATGGCAGAAACATATGATGGCCTAACTCCTAAAATTGGACAATCTGGCAATCTGGATACTAAAACTTTTGTTTTAGGGCAAGGGAATGTTATGGGAAAAACATATCCAAGATTTTTTCAATTGTGTTGGAAATCTAAGTCTTGATGATGCTCCTATACTTAAAAGGACTATATCTTATGCGAAAGCTATTTCAGGACTAGTTCTAAAACTTGAAAATAAATTTATCTGTACCCATCCTACCTTGCAAAGATTGTTTTATGAGCTACACGTTAAAGAATCCTAAAGCTAAAAAGTTGGCCACTCTTGTTCTTATGAATGAATTTGACTACATAATATGGGAAGCTAGGGAAATCTTTGATTTTTATGGTATGAATCATGAAAAACCCATGATAGATGAAATTCTTTACAATAGCGATTATGCGTTAAGACATTTGCTTGGGAATAATCAAATCTTTGATGAGAATATTAAAAAGGAAATCCCTGTTTTAGATATAATCCAACAAGTTGTCAATGATGTTAGTCAACATTATTCTTGGATTGTTGCTGAAAATCAAAGGGGGTATGATGATAAGCAACTTGATAGTGCTAAAGTTTCCATGGATAATGTGTATTACGTTGTTTTTACAAAACCTCCTGACAAAAACACCTCGAAGGAAAATAAGGAGAAAGATGACAACACTTAGATCTATGCATTATGCCTAGCTAGGGGCATAAAACGATAGTGCTTGTTGGGAGGCAACCCAATGAATACAATTTATTTTTACCTTTTTCTTTATGTTCTTGAGTGTTTGAACAATTATGATACTATTATGATTGTGTTTTTTATGTTTTAATTAGTGTTTGTGCCAAGCAAAGCCTTCGGGGTCATGTTGGATGATAGTTGATTTGATCTTGTTGAAAAACCGAAACTTTTGCGTCCAGTAAAACAATTTTGAAAATTCACAGAAGCATGATAAAATCCTGATTTTTGTACACAAGATAGATATACAAATTGCCCACATTTCCTATTTTTTTAATATTTGGAGTTACAAAAGTATATGAAGTTTTCAAATTGCTACAAACTATTCTGTTTTTGGCAGATTTTGTTTTCTTTGCGTTGTTTGCTTATTTTAATGAATCTATGGTTTGTATTGGAGGGTATAAGCCATGGTAAAGTTGGAATACAGTTGATATAATGCAAAAATAAAATATGAATGGGCTTGCAATAGTACTTAGAGTAGTGATTTGCTTTATTATACGGATCTCACGAAGGTTTTTGTTGAGTTTTGTGTGATTGAAGTTTTCAAGTTCTGGGTGAGATTACGAAGGATGAAGGAATAAGGAGTAAGAAGAGCCTAAGCTTGGGGGTGCCCCATGGCATCCTAGGCCATTATCTAAAAGAGAAGCAAGCAACTAAGCTTGGGGTTGCCCCAGAGTGGCATCCCCTCTTTCTTCTAATGACCATCGGTATTTTACTTGGAACTATATTTTTATTCATCACATATCATGAGTTTTGTCTGGAGCGTCTTGTATTATATGAGTCTTTTCTTGTTTTGCTTTTCAGTTTAAGTCAAGTATCCTTGCTGAACACACCTATTTGAGAGAGCCAAAATTATGCCATGATTTGCTAGAATTGCTCTGTGTGCTTCACTTAAATCTTTTTGAGCTATGGAATTGTTCTACTTCTTCACTTACATCTTTTTGAGCACGGTGTGATTTTTTTTTGAAGAAATTCTCTCATGCTTCACTTAGATTTATTTGAGAGTTAGTAAATTTTTTTAATAAATTATCTCATGCTTCAGTTATATTATTTTGGGAGAAGAAATTTTTTATGCTCATTGATACGTCTCCAGCGTATCTATAATTTATGAAGTATTCATGCTATTATTTTATCATTCTTGGGTGTTTTACAATCATTTTATAGAAACTTATTTATTGGGACTAACCTATTGACCCAGTGCCCAGTGCCAGTTGTTGTTTTTGCTTGTTTTTTACATCACAGAAAATCAATATCAAACGGAGTCCAAACACCACGGAACTTTATGGAGATTTTTTTGGACCAGAAGGAACACAATGCGCCAGAGCTGCACCTGGGGGGTGCCCCGAGGGGGGCACAACCCACCAGGGCACGCCAGGGCCCCCTGGCGCGCCTAGGTGGGTTGTGCACACCTCGGTGGCCTCCTGCACCCCTTCTTTATACTATAAATTCCCAAATATTCCAAAACCCCTCGGGGTTAACCTAAATCAGAAGTTCCGCCGCCGCAGGGCTCCGTAGCCACTGAAAACCAATCTAGACCCATTCTGGAACCCTGTCGGAGGGGGGAATCATCTCCGGTGGCCATCTTCATCATCCCGGCGACCACCACGATGAGGAGGGAGTAGTCCACCCTCGGGGCTGAGGGTTTGTACCAATAGCTATGTGTTTAATCCCTCTCTCTCTCGTGATCTATATCATGGGCTTTGTTAATATAGTTGGATCATATGATGTTTCTCCCCTCTATACTCTCGCTGTGATGAATTGAATCTTTACCCATTCAAATTTTGTCATGCTGGATTGAATATTCAGAGATGAGAACACATGATATATGTCTTGCGGTTTGAATACTTGAGGTGACAATTGGGGTATTTTATTGATTCACTTGATATATGTTATGGCATTCAACTCGTAGATTCCCGTGGTGATATTGGGGTAATCTATGCATAGGGGTTGATGCACGTTTTTCTCCGACGGAAACTTCAGGGTCTCTTTATAGTTCTTTGTGTGGATTGAGTATTACGAATATGAATATGCTTTGGTGTTACTCTAGTATGAACTCTTGGATAGATCGAATGGAAACAATAGCTTTGTGTTATTTTAGTACGAACTCTGAATAGATCGATCGGAAAGAATAGCTTTGAGGTGGCTTCGCACCCTACAAACAATTCCTATCTTTTGTTCTCCGTTAGTAGGAACTCGAGAGTGATTCTTCGTTACACTTTGAGGGATAATCATATGATCCAACTATGTTAGCATTGTTGAGAGATTGCACTAGCGAAAGTACGGACCCTAGGCCTCCTTTTAAAGCATTGAAATACTGTTTTTGTGCCCGTTTACTATTTGCTACCTTGTTGTTTTTATTTATTTCAGATTATAAAAAAATATTTCTACCATCCATATTACACTTTTATCACCATCTCTTCGCCGAACTAGTGCACCTATACAATTCGCCATTGTATTGGGTGTGTTGGGGACACAAGAGATTTCTTGTATTTGGTTGCAGGGTCATTTGAGAGAGACCATCTTCATCCTACACCTCTCATGGATTGATAACCCTTAGGTCATCCACTTGAGGGAAAATTGCTACTATCCTACAAAACTCTGCGCTTGGAGGCCCAACACGTGTCTACAAGAATAAAGTTGTCTAGTAGACATCACTCATGTTCTTCACTTAGATTTGTTTGAGCTATCAAAAGCAACATAGGAAATTAGTCCCAAAGTGATAGATATTCAAGAGGGATATAATAAAAACTTTCATGAAGATCATTGGACAAAACAAACTTGATTCTTTGTAATAGTTTTGTGATATGATGATAGTGATATGTGAGTCATGTTGGTGAGTAATTATGGTTTAGTAAGAATATTGATGT
>NC_057806.1:39048232-39049651 GCF_018294505.1 Triticum aestivum | reverse complement strand
ACCACACTGTACTGACCAATTCCAGCTTGGTGGCTCCGTACTTTGAGAAACACAAGAATATTTTACGCTCGGACAACCCGGGGAAGCCTGAATCCTGGATTAGGAAGGCCCACATGGAGACTTTCGGCAGTTGGTTGAGAAAACATTTAATGAATGACAATGATGTTGTAGATCAGCTGTACATGTTGGCCAAGACACCATCTTCGACTATAACGACTTTCCAAGGGTACGAGATAAATGGGAATACATTTTACACGATCGTCCAAGATAAAAAGAGCACCAACCAAAACAGTGGTGTCCGCTTTGATGCAGCAACCGAGAATGTGCAAAAGGTCACATATTATGGTTACATAGAGGAGATATGGGAACTTGACTATGGACCCTCCTTTAAGGTCCCTTTGTTCCGGTGCAAATGGTTCAAGCTAACAGAAGGTGGGGTAAAGGTGGACGAGCAATACGGAATGACAATGGTGGATTTCAACAATCTTGGTTACCTTGACGAACCATTCGTCCTTGCCAAAGATGTCGCTCAGGTTTTTTATTTGAAGGACATGAGTAGCAAACCGAGGAAACGGAAAGATAAGAAAACGATCAGTACATCATGCGATGATCCAAAGCGCCACATTGTTCTTTCAGGGAAAAGAAACATCGTGGGAGTGGAGGACAAGACAGACATGTCAGAAGATTATAATATGTTTGGTGAAATTCCGCCCTTCAAAGTGAACATTGACCCAAGCATTAAGTTAAATGATGAGGATGCTCCATGGATACGGCACAATCGTAAGCAAGCAGGGAGACAAGGGAAGAATTGATGTGTAATATTTTATTGTACCAAACTTTGTATTTGGTCGATGAACTGAATGATGTATCAAACCTTTTGTCAAACCTTCAAGGGGTTTTAAAATGAATTAGTTTTATTTTTCTAATTTTTTTGATATATAATTGTATTTTTAAGATTTTAAAATGAATTAGTTTTATTTTTCTGATTTTAAAAGGAAAAAGGAAGAAGAAGAAAGAAGGAAAAAGGAAGAAAAAAACAGAAGAAAAAAACAGAAGAAAAAAGGAAAAACAGAAGAAAAAAACAAACAGAAGAAAAACATAAGAAAAAAACAGAAGAAAAAAACAGAAGAAAAAAGGAAAAAGGAAAAAAGGAAGAAAAAAAGAAAATATGCCACCTACTGGGCCACCACGGCATGAATACGACTAGAAACCCATTAAAGGGCCAGGATTCAGGCCCGCAGAAGGCCGAGTAGGCCCACAGGCACATAGTGACAGAATAGGCCCGTAAGCCTGCATTTGAGAGGAGCTCGAAGTGGTGAGCGCAGCCGCGCTTATAAACCACTGTCGAAGCCTCTCGGCTAGCGAGGTGGGACTAAACATCCCACCGCACCGCGCCAGTTCTAGCACAGACCTTTAGTC